>NW_024879345.1:3739083-4023766 GCF_018340385.1 Cyprinus carpio | reverse complement strand
GTTTAACATTACAATACTTATACATACATAAATTTTAGTACATTGTGTTATATTTCAACGTCCATAGGTATTTACCTTCCGATAACACAGGTGTTTGTACCATATACTGCCACAGTTACTTAGAAAAAGTATTAACTGGAAACAAATGGCAGGGTTGTATACATGTTTCAGACTGTACCACAAAAAAAGGTAATTTTTGATAGCACACTGGAACACAGTGTAAAGTACCATGGTGGTATATGCATAATATAGCTGTGCCATGTTCCAATGGTTACAGTGTATTAAAGTACGGTTGGGGTATTACCATATGATTTTATGGACATGGTCCTGCAAGTAATACCATTTTTTTGGATAAGGTACCATACATGGTATTCTTCAAGTAGCAGTACCCTGGACATGGGGTTCTTCCAATAATTTCGGTAATTTAGCGTTGAGTTTTAAGAACATTGTACTATGGGTAACAGACTACAAGGAAATGTTTTTTGGTCATGCATAAAGGTTTACCAAGGTTATGGTCTTCGACCATACACTGGGTAAGTCAGTGTAAATACTATAGTCATCACAAATACCATGCTAGTGGAAGCAAGTCGGAAATATGTTTTTTTGTGAACATAGTTTTCTGAGGGCATATATTTCTTTATTATTACTGGTCCATTTATTGTCAAATATATGAAACACAGGAACTCTGTTCGAGCAAACAAAAGAGCTCCCGAGGCTTCTCGAGGCGAATACCAAATGGTTATTTACCCTCTAAGGACCAAGAGACTCAACCAGTGTGGCTCAGCTGACAAAGATGTGGATCAAAAAAAATGGAAGATATTAACAGCACTTCATCTTTAATAAAGAGCACACTGTTCTTGGCAATCATAGGGGGTGAGGTGACATGTTTGGAGTGCATGGGGATAAACCTGCACACAACATAAAAATGGCTGTATGGTGGTGTAACAACAACTGCTAAACATTGGTATGTGGCAAAACTTTAGGTTTTCACGCCTTGCAAGGATTGTAACACTGAAAATAGTATCAATGGTAAAAGGCTTAGGAAACTATGATCACATCAATTAAACAACACTTTTTGTAATGAACGCGGCTACAGTGAATGGTGTGTAAATGTGAATATGACAGCAATCAGGAGCATGGCCTACTAATGAAAACATGAAATCATTGCACCAAAAAAAAAAAAAAAAACAAAAAAAAACAAAAAAAAAAAAAAAAAAAAAAAAAAAATAAAAAAAAAAAAAAGAAAAAAAAAAAAAAAAAAAAAAAAAAAAAAAAAAAAAAAAAAAAAAAAAAACAAAAAAAAATAAAAAAAAAAAAAAAAAAAAAAAAAAAAAAAAAAAAAAAAAAAAAAAAAAAAAAAAAAAAAAAATAAAAAAAAAAAAAAAAAAAAAAAAAAAAAAAAAAAAAAAAAAATTAACATCAACCACCCCCAGAACAAAAAAGTTGTATGAAGGAAAAAAAAAAAAAAATAAAAAAAAAAAAAAAAAAAAAAAAAAAAAAAAAAAAAAAAAAAAAAAAAAAAAAAAAAAAAAATAGCGAGAAAAGAAAACAGAAGAAAAAATATCTAGCAGGGTTTGGAAACAATTCATTGAGTAATGATTAATAAAAAAAACTGATCAAAAAAGCAAATAAACACAGCAACAAAACAATCAGATATCCTCAACAGTGAGCTATCTAATAACTCACTTAACTGAATCTCTCAAAAATTTTGATTCCCTTATGTACAAAACACCAGTACTGTCTTGATGTGCAACTGCTCTGCAACTGCGCTTGTTAGGTAAAACTTTGTCTATTGAAAGAGCAAAAATAGACAACAGTAAATAGAAATATAGGTGGATTATGTGTACTCATTTCGGGGTGGATGGGAGAAGAAGAAAGGTGGCGAGGTGAGGATCTATAGGTTGTAGAAAGCAACCACACAAAGGACGGTAATCAAACAGAAAACAAGAAAAGGCATCAAACGCAATGAAAACAAGTCTTATATAGTAAAATTGAAAACCAAGAACTCAACAAAACGAAACATCGATAAACATAACATTTAAAGTCAGGAAAAGGAAGCTATTAAGAAACACATACAATACTAAAACCAAGCTGCATCCAATGAAACAGAGTGAGGAGGGTCCACGAAGGGAGATGGAAGAAGAAAAGAAAAAAGAAAAGAAAGAGTAAGAGATATATGGACAGGCCCTCGATCCTACAATTGAACAAAGGAAGGCAACAAAGGTCACTCATATGTAGCACTTCATGGCCAAGTACCACAATGGCAACATGATTGTTGAAATCACAGCAGATGTTTAAACTGTAACATCACAACAAAAAACAACACAGTAGTGGAGAAAAAAAATGGAAAAAATCCGAGAAAAAAAAACTCCCTCTAAATAGTTCCTGTGAGGTTTGTAACAGCACAGATTAATTGTTATATGAACGGGTGATATTTCTTTTTTGCTAAATATTGGTTATTACGACAGTATTCTTGGACACAATTAGAGTGTTCTTCATTCTTAACTATGTAGGGTCACATGGATAGCCAACGAGCATGAGATGCGAAGTCTGATATGTGTGCAAAATTCAGTTGGCAATCAGATGTAGGTGATGATATCAGCTTCTGGCTGTCTTACCGCTTGATATTTTGGAAACAAACAAGCCCTTTTGCTTGTGTGGACATTTGCCTTAAATATTTTTAAAATATCACATCCTGCTGTGACAAAAACAGACCAAATCTACAGCCATACCCAACACAGAAGCATTCTAATAATCCTTATTTCAAGTTGTGCCGTTTATCAGGTGGGCTGGATCGATGAGACTGCACGCCCTTCCCGTTCTGGGTTATTTCCAGCAGCTACTCACTATAAAGTAAAAATGCTCCCACCCATCAACACATTAAGTGAGGTAAGATACTAGAAGCATATTGCTCCTCCCCTTATGTAAGTTCCAGGCCTTTTCGCGGGATGCCAGAAACTGATGGCAGGGAGTTGCTGAACAGGTTTCAAGCCTCCGGGGTTACTATGTCTCTGTCAACTTGCTTCCTCTCTCTGTGTTGTTGGGTTGGGTGGAAGATTCTAGAATGGATAGAACCGATAAGTCTGTTACCAATAAACTTTAAAACTTGAGTGTAGAAGACACATGGCATTCTGACATATTTGCAGAAGCCATGCAGTGCTGTCAAAAGCGACTGCTGGCTTGTGGAAGCACTCTGGTTCGCGTGCCTTCCATGTGGTCTCTGTGAGTGAGGCAAGGGGGCACCTGTACAGAAAGTAGAAAGTGCCCGCGGCTCGGAAATTGCTGGTAAACACAAAAAAGTCTTGTTCCTTACCAGGCAAGGAGTCCATCAGACATCTGCGACTTCTTTGAGCGTGCATTTGAGGAAAAAATATCCAGGGGGTCGCAAACCAGAGGAAGCTGTGGGAAGGTAACAGTGAAAAGAGTCCAGAAACCAGCTTCTATCAACCATGTTAATTATTAGGAATGGCACTATGTTGCCTCTATACAACCACTCAGCCAACACATACAGTTTGTCCCAAAGTGTATTTGAAAAACAAGCCAAACTATGTACAGTAATGAGGCAGGAATGTAAACAGCATAAATAGCAATTAATAGTTTCAATGTGGCAAAAAAAAAAAAAAACTACAAAAAAATAACAAATAAAAAAAAAACTATGGGACTCAGCAGAGGCACTGTCAGACGGTTACCACATTCTTCAAAATATCTATTTTGCACTTAAATTAAATGTGAAATCCAAATAACCGGCACAGTTCAAATTAAAGTATGCTCAGTTGCTCATGGGTTGTTCCACAGGGGTCAGTGTTGGCTCCACTTTTATTTTATTATGTTATTTATATGTCACCTCTTGGGTAATATTTTAACACTAATGGCATTCATTGTCAGTTTTACTCTGATGGTACAATGTTGTACATAACTACTCAACCCCCAATATTGTGACCATCCCCCAAATCACTAAATGTTGGCAGGACATTAACTGGTTATCGGATGACTAAAGATTTTCTTAGAGGCATAATACTAACAAATCAGAAGTCCTTCTTGATGAGTCTGGTCTAGTTTATATAAAATCTCAATCTTTTGCTCTTGCTATAATGATAACTGCTCCTGTGTTGTAGACAGTAAAATTTCAACCAAAGCGGAAAGGTCTTGGTTATATATCAGTTGGTTTGCTTGTTGGGTGTGTGTGTGTGTGCTTTTGATGTTTGTGTGTTGTGTGTGGTTCCTAATAAAATATTTCATCATGAATGTGTATTTTTTATGTTATCGAGTTGCAGCGTTAGTTAAGTCAGGCCATGTAGGCACAGTGCTGCGACACAACTGACATGGTCAGCTGTAAAATCGCTCAATCACTACCATTCTCCAATTAGATCCGGGACATACATATGTGGCTTACTGCTCAGTAAGGATGCTCAAACTGCTCGCAACCCACCCTCCCTCACATTATAAGCATAAGGCATATTACTGTGCACCTTCTGGTTGTAGTCTTCTTTTGTTTCAGATCACTAAGGCTTTCAAGTTCTGGCTGGGCATGGACCCCGCCACTGCTGAGAGATCCATCATCTTCCATAGTCAACTACAGTACAGACGTCCCACGGCCACAAGCTACATGATTACCGCTGTTTGCCACTTTAAGACATTAGTAAGTGTCGTAATTGTCTATGTATTTCCAAGCTCAATAAACTCAAGTAACTTGCCAAGTGGTTCTTGTCTGAAATGTTATCTAGCCAAATTCCATTAATCATTTCTCAAGCATAGGCACTGAAGATTTTATTCATTGCTTTGGTAACATGTGTCATGGTACTGTCTTTTCCCCTGCCTGTCTCTCCTGTGTTTTTCCCACTGGACTCCATTACCTACAATCCTTCACACTCTCCCACCTGTCCCTTGTTATTCATCCACTTCCACTCTGCCACCCATTCCCAATCACCAGCCTTCTTATCACCTGCACATGTTGCTGCCAATCAGCAACTCCTATAAAGCACATCACACTCCCCAGTATCAGTGTCTGGTCTCAATGGTTGCTACTAGTAACTCTTGCCTGACAGCATTTACCTACCTGTGTTCTCTTGAGACTTACCGAGCAGGGTCCCATTGAATCCTTCAACACCTCTGTGAGACAAGGAAAAACCACGTTTTGCTTGCTCTGCCTAAGGTTCCAATGCCTATTGTACTAAAACTGTTAATACTTACATTCTCTTGCTGGTCTTGACTCCTCTGCTCCTCATTGTTAATAAAGCCATTCACCCACTTACCTGAGTGTTCCCTGTGTGTGTTGCTGATAGAAGACCAGAACAACAAAATGAAAGCTGGAATAGTTAGCTTCCCATCAACGTAGGCCCCGAAGGATGATAACAGCCCTTCTGGGGATACCATATTTATTTTTCAAAATGGCCAGGAATAGAGGACTATGTACTGGAGTTTTGTGGACAATTAGCCATCTCTCCAACATGTGACAGTCTCACTATTAAGGGAAGGGATTCTGGGCGGGCTGGACGAGGAGATACGATTCGTCATGCCAGAGCTGACCCATGCTGGAAAATTTACTCAGGTTCGTGTTCGTTCTAATAGATGTGATCAGCGTTTACCATTTCAATTATTGGGTAAACAGGGAGTCCCGGTCCAGAGTCAATTCACTTCCATGGCCTCCAGCCCAAAATTCCAATGTCAATATCCTGTCATGGCCGCCATCCCAGAGTCTTGTCCAGTCATGGCTGGCGTATCCAGAGTCTCGTCTCATCATTCGGCTGCTGTTCCAAATTCTTATCCCATCATGGCTACCATGGCTCAGGTGCACCAATGTCAGTGTCCGAAGGTATCCGAGAGTGGCTAGTCCAGGTTGGAGGATCCTAACCCCTGGTTTCAGCCAGAGCAACAAGCATCCCAAGGTCCTCAGACCTACTTACCTCAGAGACTGTTCCCCTGGATTCAGCTGCTCCCTGTAATGGCATTCAACCATTTTGTATGTGTTTGGGCCAGACACAACCACCGCAGTTCTCTAGAGGCTAGGTGGCAGCCTCCTCTGCAGAAGCACCCTCGAGGTGGTGGGGTCCGTTTGCCAGTAAGTCAGAATCCATTCCGGATGGCCCACTCCGGTACCCTAAATCCACTCCAGAGCCTGCTCCAGCCCTTAAATCTGCTTCCAGTTCCCTCGTCATGCGCAGGAGTGCAGTTCCCCTGTTTCCAATGGCTCTAGTTCGCCTCGTTCATGGCCATGAGTGCCTATATCGTATAATATCTTCCTGTATCTCCTGTGTTCCATGAGTCTCCAGGGCCTGTCTGTTCCCCTGCCTGGTTCTCTTTTTTCATGGACTCCATTACTCCCTCACCCGTCACACTCCCCTCCACCCCGCACTGCTATACCATCAACCATCCGCTCTGCCACGTTCCCAATCACCAGCCATTCTAATCACCCGCACCTGTTGTTTCCAATCAGCACTACTATAAAGCGCACTCACACTCCCTGTGTGGCATCAGTGTCTGGTCTCAAGGTTGCTAATAGTGCACTCTTACCTGATAGTGTTGACCTACCTGTGTTCCCAACCTGAGTGTCTCCTGCAACTCCTGAATGGTCCCGTTGCTCCTTAGCCCTCCTGTGAGACAAGGAAAGGACTATTTACTCGACTCAGCTAACGTTTCATTGCCTGTTTTACTAAACTGTTGATACTTACCTCCTCCTTCTTCCATACATGTTTGTGATCCTTCTGCTCCTCATCTAACTAAAGCCATTTGCCACTTACCTGAGTGTTCCCTGTGTGTGTTGCTAACAATATCACAGATTGATTACTTGTAAGTTTATTCTTTTTGTATTATTGTTTTGCTGAAACACAACAAGTTCATTCAGAACTCAGCTGCAAGGGATTGTCTACATATTCACATAAACTGTAGACACTAAACACTTAGTCCTTGGTAGCTCGGGCCGCCGAACTTGTGAAAATTCTTTACTTTTGCATACTCAGTCGATGGATTGGGTTTCACAGTTTAAAAAATAGATTAAATTAATCTATTGTTTTTAAAATAGCTTTTAGTCGACCTGAGTGTTTCATTTGTACATGTTATGTTTTTTCAGCCACGTAGGGTGCTAATGGCCTCACATCATGTTCTACCAGGGAAAGCGACCAATGTTGCATCAATATGCGATGGCCTTGAGATTTACACTGGAAGTATCAAGTGCACCATTACTTAGTAGAATGATCCCTGATTATATACAGTAGGTGGACATCCAAAACTTGCTTCGACCGCCAGCCGCGGCGTCTGCAGAAAGTGCATTTGCAAAGCTTTTGACCAGCTGAGTGCCGCTTAATCAACAGGTTTTCAAACAAGCGCATCAAAGCACATTTTCGCAAATAGACGTTCAGCTTTGCCTCACCGAAGTGTTAATTTGATTGCCGTCGGGGAAAATGTGAAAGAAAAAATATTTAATATTCACAGATGAAAGTTTATAGTCCTTATGAAGATATGTGGTTTCTTAGAACGAATTCAAGCAGAGATAAATGTTCACAGCCTATCGAGCCTGTGCTTATATTTTCTTCTACACCGAGTTTAGAATTAGATACATTTAAATTAGTGTTGCAGTATTATTGTATATACTTATGAAGTTATGTGGTTATATTATTAAAAACGAAAATGTGGATTTACTTGCAATCGGAGGCATTAAAAGGATAGCTCTATTGTTGAGCTAGGCTTGTGTGTTGTATAAATTATTTTCTTTATTTTAAGTAAAACGTAATTAAGGCAAGACCATTGGCTGTGAGGTGGAGAGATATGAAAATGATTAGGGTTCAGAAAGCTAATTCAAAATATAATACATTAGGAGGGCTTCTTTTGTAAATTACTTCTATGGGCTTCTTTGTGTTTTTTTTGGGGGTGGGGGCCAAGCAAAGACAGTGGTCACTATATAATATCTTAGAACTTTTCTACTTTGTGTTTCATGGAAGTAGAGAAACAAAAACGGACTTAGTTGGCCACCCACAGCTCTGAACAAAAGAGAAGTTAGACATGTCAAAAATATTAAGAAACGGCTAACAATACAGCGCTTCCTAATGGGAACCACTCTGGTAATCAGAATGAAGGTGATTTAATTCTGTCGTGTTGATGATGTGGTGCTCACATCCTTTGTAAACCAAACAATGTGCTGGGTCACAAGTTGGAAGGCCCTACATTAAATATGATCACATTTCCCATAGTTCAAATGACTTAATTCACATTCAATTCGCATTACAACAACAGGCAATGTGCTTGATATCTTGATTACATTTATGGACATCATCAGTCAATGAAGATTTGTCAGCTGTTTTTAAATGACTTCCAGGCATTCTTCCCAGATGTTTTTCTCTTTGAACAGACTCAAAAGCCTTCCAAGCACTTAGATTCCTACTGAGGTTCCATCCACAGGACCATAAAATATATAGAAAGAGGGATTACGGGTAATTTATTAATGTCGGTAGTTGATTTTGTACCGGTAAACAACGGGGGCCGTGTTTTACGGTAAACAGGAACCATGGCCCCATATGGAGGTGGTTAGCCTGGAGCAATGACAGGGGGTTTTCAAGGAATATATCAGGGCACTCCATGTCCGATAAGATAGCTAATACCGTACACACATGCACACAACCAGATCTCTCACGTGATGCACACACAGTGATCCAAAACAATGTACGCGCAATGTATATCAAATGCATACAGGTGCCGGCACATCCATCACAAGACACACGTGCACATATGACTTATGTTACAAAATTACAAAATCATGGTCTAGCATTTTGTGGTAGCATATGGCATATGTTTAGAATATGTTATCATGGTGGTCTTATATAGTGGGCAATTGAGTTCAAATCTGTCTTCAATCATTTTTCTGTTCACACCTATTTCCTCAATATTTTCTTAACACATCCCTATGTCCTATTACGTTCAACATTTAAAAAGTCCATGAAATATTACCATAAGGATTTTATTTCATGTTTTGTGCTGTGGGTGATATAATTATGGTTTATGGGGACATAGTGGACACAACTTTTTATTCTACAGTAAGTGAGGGTGTAAGTTGTTACTGTTAAGAATATATGGAGTCACACTGTAGAGGAAGGTGACAATGATTCTAGATAATCAGTGTCTAGAATAAAACCCAAAAAGAAATACACCACGCTGAACTGCACTGTCTTCCAGATTGAAATTTTAACAACACCCATGTTGTCCTAACAGTAACATCTAGCAAATATAAAACAATCTTTGAAAAGGACTTTCAAAATAAACACAAATAAAAAAATTTTACCCAACCTTGATGTTGTTCAACCAAGTGGAATTTCTCCATGGAACACCAGAAGAACGAATTTTTTTTTTTTTACAGAATCTTCTGCAGCGTCCACAAATGGACAGTCCATACTGAACCAGTTCCTCAAAAAAACACAACCTAAATTAAAACAGATTTGAAATTTAAGCTGTTGTTTCCCTCTCTAACAATATAATTTGGCAATTGCATTTTTGCATCTCATTGCATGGCATTTATTGTTACTACTACTTTTATGCTGTTTTGTGATTTTTGGAGCATGAGGATCCGGACATTTTGAACTAATGTTTTATCTATGAAAATTCAAGGTTTCTAAAACACAAATATTCTTCAGAATTTATCAATTGTGTTTCAAGGAAGACGAGATAATTACGTTGATGTTGGACAAGGACATGGGGGTGAGTAAATAAAATAAAATAAAAAATAAATTTTGAGAGTAAACAAAGAGAGGAGAGGGGGACTTAGAAAGCAAAGGGTCTCTTACATATTTCCCTGAGGGCTTGACACTGAGGAAAGGGAGCCAGAGCTGAGCGTAGGGGAAACTCGCTAGGGCTGCAGGAGCTCAGGAAAAGGGGTTGGCGTATGCAGGTAGAGAGGACGTTCGGTAACTGTTGATTCATCTTCCTGAAGTATTCTGGTGGAATAAAGAAAAAATCTTAGATTCCGGTTATATCCGGACATGAACTGAGCAATAGACCGGTGATGCTCTCAAACCTTTTCAACTGGTGGGCACAGTACTGCCGCCTAGAAAGGGCTGGTGGCTAGGTTGGCACCCATTAGCTTTTGGGGCCATTTTTTGAAGTCAGTAGATAAGGAGTCTCTTGTTGAAATGTGGACTTAGGAGGAAAAAACTGAAACACCACACACAGGACATTCATGCTGTAAGATTGAAAGCCATGAGGGGAGGAGTGGATTGGACTCCACGACCTGAACTCAAGTCTGAACGGTATGCCTCTAAATGAAACCTGTTGCTGGATGTGAACCCTTGTCCATGAGCTCGTTATGCTAAACCTTCCTGCTCTGCATCTTACAGCCAAGAGGGAAAAAAAAAAGATGATACAACCAAATGTGGAAGACCATGGACTTCTCAGAGGTTTCGTAACACACAGAGCCTGGAGCAATGGAATAATCAGGAATGCCACTCTGGATGGAAAACAAAGAAAGCAAGCTGAAAAAGAGGGTAGTCGTTGTGTTGGAGATTTCTGTGACGTGTTATTTAAAATTTACACTGCTTGTTATTCTTTGAGCAAAATGTGCGCTGTGCGTATATTAAAATGAATCCCACTTTTATTTTTACAATATATATATATATTATTTTTTTTTTGTAGCTAAATCGACAAAACAATGAAGTATAATCTGACCCTTCCCCCCCCCTTGTCTTAGACTCCTTGTTTTTTTTTTTTTTTTCTGCCTCCCTTTCCGGGGCCCCGGCCTTCTCTCTGTTTCTTTACAGGGCACTCTTTCTCCCCCCCGCCCAAATGAAGGCAGGAGAGAGGATGCTGGGCGTATATAAACTAGGCATCCCACTTTCTCATTACAGATATATTTATATATTTTTTTTTTAGTAAATAGCACAATAACCAATGCAAGTATAATCTGAAAAACTAACATTTTTACTATTAATTTGGTCTCACGATTTCATGACTTATTGGAAAAGGTAATTTACAAAATTTTTTTAAAAGGTGAATTTTTAGTGCTTAAAGTCCCTAGGCAAACATGGTTCCCTGAATGGTTACCAGCCCATAACCTGGCAAATACTTCATTCTTGAATCTCGCAGCGAGTGTTTTATAAATTTCCGACCAAGTTACTTCATAATAGGCTTCCTTGCCAATGGTTTTTTTTTTTTCTAACAAATCATTTTGGTCATTTCAACAAAAGTCATGTGGCCACACAGAATATTTTGATGCAGGAATATATGGAAAAGGTACAGAGCCTCTGCAAAACCCCACCCCCCACCCCCAAAAAAAAACAAAAAAAAAAACATGCACTCTGGTTGTCTACCATGGCCTTTGGAACATACGTGACTCTACACATCAGAAAAAGTAATTCTTTTTTTTGTTTTTTAAGATTTAAATTAATAGTTAAATTACAAATCAAATTGAAATAATCATTATGTGTTGTACTGAATAATTTGAACAATAATTCTAAGATTCAACTGAAATTACATAAGGATTATTCAATTCAAGCATATTTGGAATTTTACTTATTAATTAAAAGTGTTTGTAAATCTTAAACAAAGTTACAGTGATTGATTGACTTGATTGATTGATTAATTGATTATTTGACGATTGTAGCTGCATTCCTACAAAACTCAAAAAAATGTTACCTGTAACATACAAAAACCGCTGCGGTTGCCACAGTTGAAATAAACACTAGATCTAGAGGCACGGCATTTCAACAATATCCTGGATTAACTTTTAATTCCTTTTCACACACACGTGATGAGTTTTACCGGGCCCAGAGACTAATTTTCGCACAAGTCATTGATTTGCCCTGGATAATAAGGTGTTGGATAGACTTTACAGAATGGAAATATGAGTGACCCACATTCAGGATTAAAGCTTTGATTGAACACAAGTAGAACTCTCACAGCACAACCCAAATCATTACACCCTAGCAGTTAATTAGTGTTGATCAGTGTGCGCGGAGTTAACGCAATATTGTCTTGCTGTCAAAGCGAGCACCAGTTAGCCATCGGTGGGCTCGTCGCAGGAAATACTGCCATTGTAGGATAAAATGTGAGGGAAACTGACGATGGTTGCAGATCCAGGAATGATACTCAAAAACAAAGAGGTGTTTGTCGCGCCAAGAGCATTTTAGGCAGTGTATTTGTGTAGTAGTTTTGATGTTTTATATGCTGGTTAATTGTTTGATGATCACATTATTTTACATGATGCATCTGATTAAATAATCCGTTCCCTGGTTCGGTTTCGTCTTGGCCTGTGTTGGAGTACGACCGATAAAAACGAGTGAAAACATGCGAAAATATGCCAGTTGCTGTCGTGTTAAACGCGGTCACTGGGTTGAAATGTTCTTGCTCTTGGAAAGTGTGTTAATCTTTCTTGAAAATAAATGCCACTTTGTATGTTTTGTTGTCTACTTACAATGACTTTACATAAATGTGGCCTTAGAGTCCAAATCCTTTTTGGGGCAACAGTGTGTGTGTGTGTATATATGTGCAGGGATTTTACCTGACGGCCCCGCGGGGTGCATGGGCCTGGGACCGGCGACGAGTCTATGGTGTTGCGGAGGGGGGCCTGGGCCCCGTGTATGATAGGCGGCCCAGGACGGGGTGGATCGGCCGTTGTGCAGCAGTGAAGTGGATTTCTGGTACTGCACACGCAATAAGTAAGAAAGTATACATGACTCTCAAAGAGTGCGTGCATGTCATTGACAAGAGCCATCCAGGATCCACGTCATCCTCTTGGCAGTGGGAGAAGGAGTAAGAAAAATCCCTATAAGACATACTAAATATCAAGTCTGTTAGTTAATTAGTTTCCTTTTATAAGAAAAAGTATACAGGGTTCACTAAAAGGATGCTGCATAAAGCAAAAATCATAATTGTCCATCCTTCTGCAAGAATCCCTACATGTGATCTAATGTAAGTAGTTGTCCTCTCTGCAGAATGCTGAGCCAGTTAATATGGAGAAACAGGTATTTTATGTCACAGCCATAACTTGCTGGTTATTTGACCATACCTGTGACATAGTATTAAGCAAAAAGTTATCTGGGACTGCACACTATTAGATGCCCTTCGGAAACACTTTCTCACTAATGTTCTGCTATAGGGACAGGAAGAACTGTATAAAACTGGTCAAATCATGCAAAACCTACAACCATGTATGTTAGACCCTATTCCATCTAAAGCTACCGAAAAGAGGTGGCTTCCAGAAGTCATAGATCCTTCTTTGAATTTATTAATTCATCCATGTTCTTAGGCTACGTCCCTAAAACCTTCAAATTGGCTGTTAAGCCTCTCATTTGAAAAAAAAAAAAAAAAAAAAAAGAAGTAAAAAGAATGCTTAATAAGAAATTACAAAAACACATATCTAGCGATTAAGTCTAAGTAAAAGACTGTGCTCAAATACTCCCTTGTTCTGTCAAAGGAGTCTAGGAAAATATGCCAGTATCCTCTCAGGCATGTTCCTTCTTGGATGAGATAATGGTATCTCTGAGGATTTTCAGTCCCGATTTAGACCGCTATCAGAGTACTGAGGGACTGCTCTTATCAGAAGTAAACAGAATACGTGATCTTATCATCCGATGGGGGTTGTATTATATCTATTTTGCTACCAACTGTGATACTTAGGCATCTTGCTTCTGCCAATTATTTGCCACCACAGATTTTTTGTACGTAGACTACAAAACTTATGTGGCATAGGGAATGTTGCATTTTCCATGGTTCAAAATCTTACTTAATCTGACCGTCATCAATTCCATAGACAAGTAAATAAGGAGATATCCATATTGATCACACAGTACAGTATGGGGGGGGAATGCCACCAAGGCTCTCAGTACTAGGGAACCATTTGCTTTTCACACTTTACATGTTACCGCGGGTAGATATCATCAACAAATATGGTGTTAACTTGTCACTGTTATGCTGATTATACTTCAGCTCTATATTTTAGTTAATAATTTTAGTTCATAATTTAAAGTTACTATTGTTCAAAACAATCAATTTTAGCCACCCTAATACTATAAACAAAAAAAAAACTACCATACTTTTTACATACTGTCCAAATACCATACTTTTACAAATTCGTTCATTATTTAAAGGGGTCTTATGATGCACTTTAATTTTTTTTCCTGACTCATATGGAGTGTTACAAGCTCTTGGTGCAATTGAAGATCCGTTAAAGTTGCAAAGACTAAAGTCTCAAAATCCAAAGAGATATATCTTCATAAAAGGTAAGATCCTATCCACCCCTCCTAAACGCCTGTTCATCAATCAAGGCCCGCAGTAGTTGTGTGACAACTGTGTGACACATTTTGTGGAGGACTGTTTCCTGAACCGCAGTTCTTGCATGCCTACATGGATCTGTGCTCATAGGATCGTTTATACAGTGGGGCTAGTTCCAACGTCGTAAGGAACATATCTGGCACTTCTGACTCACTGCCTTGTAAGACATTTTTAATATTTAATGAATGTTGCCATGGATGATTCAAAAAGAGTTTTTAGCAGTGTAGAGCAGTGCTGTTTTTGTCTTTGTTTTTTCTGATCACAAATGTCAGATTTGTTTTATGTTTATGAGCGCGATACGCAATCAACGCATTAAAAACAGTATAAGTCATTATAATCAGTATTAATCCCCACGGATCCAACAATGCCTCGTTTGTAATGGGTTTTATTGGTTTGTCTCAGTGCTAGGGAGATGGCATCACAGCATATTAAGTGGTCGTACATCTGTACACACGCTTATATTCACGTATATCACGCGTGGGCACAGCCTCATGGACAGCAGCCTGTCACGCGCCGTGCAGTCATGGATGTCGAGATACCTGCTTGTCGTGGCGCACCCCAATTACCCATGAATTGGCTGCTTCGTATGTTTGCGATTTAGATAAAGAAACAAAAAGCCTGCGAGCCGTACCGCCAAAACTAAACGCACAAAAACACAGGATCAAGTCTTATATCAGTAATTCTACCACAACGGATCAGAAGTCAGAGGCCGAGTTTATCATGAGATTTATTGGGTTCCTTTAAATACATGTCAGGGAGATGGCATCACAGCACAGTGGTAAGTAACGTTTCTATCACCGAAGCTTACTATTCCGTATTATCACTCCACACAGCCTCATGGCAACACATCGATCTGTCCTCTGTCACTAGCACTGGCTGCCAGTTCAATGCGCTTGTGAGTGTACTGGGGCGCGCAAAGCTGTGCAGATTGGCTCCTTCTTATGTTTGTGATTTAGTTACACTAACATGCCTTCTTGTCCTCTTCACTCTGCTGATTCTCTTCTTCTTTATCAGCCCCTCCAGATTAAAGCTATGGGACAGAGAGAGCATTCTCTCGAGGCCACTCAGGAGTTATCATATGCTTCCTTTAAATGTTCAAAGTGCTCTACACTAAATTACTTTAAAGAAACTGTTGAAAAACCACCTCTTTAAAATTGCTTATCATGATTAAGGTGTTGATTGGGTTTGATTTGATTTATTTTTGCTGTTTTATAGTGTATCATTGAATTTTGTTGAGTATTTATTTGTTATTTATTTTTACATTGTTGTGGCGCTTTGGGTGTGAAAAGCGCGGTATAAATAAATGTATTATTAGAGATTCAGCCCGAATCCTAGCGCGAATAGCTGGTCAATCATCGTACACCTCGCTTTTCAGAATGATAAGCTTTGGTAAAAAAAAAAAAAATTTAAAAAGCGGGGGGCATAGGGAGCAAACAATAATGTACATTATGTAGAAAAATAATGTATTTTTTTAACCTTAACCGCCATTTACATAAACACATTGCATTACACAAATTCACAGCTATAATGTACTTTTGTTAAGCAACATTAAACCCCTTTAAAAAACAGTTGCTTTTATTATCTTAAACAAAACTGAAAATCATTAAGAAGACCTTTGTCTCAAAAATATCTGCATTAATTTTAGCAATTCTCATTTTGCTATTTAAATCTACAAGATTTAAAAAAAAAAAAAAAAATATTAGATCAAGTAAGCACAGAATCAACTTGGCAGGGATCACATTAAGGATCAGACAAAATACACGTTACACCTTGGAGAGCGGATGTTTTGGAAAGTGCTACATCACATTTTTGTGCCATCTAGTGTTTTAGATGAAAATAATATCAAAGGTGCCTTTTACCCTGGACGCTTTTAGCCCCGCGTTCTGTACCCTCATAACCTAAAACACTGTCTAACACTAGGTGTGCTTGTGCTATTTGATAGCAACTCTTTCCTTTAAAACTGCATTTTTTTCCATCTTATTTTAAAACATATCTAAATTACGCACCTATCCTCTCAATGTCAAATGCAGAAGCGTTAATTCATATGTTCAAGACTTCAAGGTTAGATTATTATAATGCTTTATTAGGTGGTTGCTGTGCACCCTTAATAATAAACAACTCCAGCAGGTCAAAAACGCTTCAGCAGCTAGAGTTCTTACTAGAATCAGGAAGTACAACCATATTAGCCCAGTTCAGTCAACTCTGCACTTGCTCCCTATTGAACAACAAAATACATTTTCAAATCTTACTGAATTACTTATGAAGCCCCTGAATGGTTTAGATCCTCAGTATACTTGAGCGAAATCTCTCCATTCAGGCCTATCACGTCTCCTCCGATCTCCAAACTTGGCCATTTGAGAATACCTAGATATCAAAATCAACTGTGGGCGGCAGACCTTTTCCTATTTAGTGAACAAACTCCAAAACAATCGTAAGCACACTCTGTCAGTTTTAAATCTACGATTTTTAAAAGACCCATCTCTGTAACTTGGCATACACCTAACACACTATCACATTTTATAATTCAAATTCTGTTAATAGATGTTAGGGCTGCAATAATTAAGTCTACTGGAAACAGGAACACTTCCCATAACATTCCGATTGTTATTACATCATAAGAAGAATGGCATCTATGCTAATATTGGTCTCTTTCATTCTTATGCTGAAGGCCAAACGAGCCACCCTAAAACACACACACACACCAGTATACACTCACAATCGTATCCAAACTAAAATATACACCAACTAATATACACTCACATACTGCAGTATAGTCTCACACTCGTAGGCATTTTTAATTGTATCTGAACTAATATATGCACCTATTTTTATTTTATTTTTATTTGTTCTATGCTTTATTTGCCATCCTATGTGTACCTGTGCCCTCTGAAAGACCTTTTTCTGAAAACCCATCAGATAATCAGCTGATCCCTATGTATTAATAGAGACAGGTAAGCCCCTTCTCTACTTAGAGAACCTGGAGAGCTAAGATACATTCACACACTCAGCCTTTAGCACAGTGGGGAGGCTAAGAGTGAAGTCACGCCTTGGGGTAAAAGGAACAAATTACTTGGTTATGCGTAAAAATTAAATTACATGAAAATGAACCACAGTTTAGAAAAAAAAAGTAATAGATTTGTTTTCATATTGCATGTTTGGAATGTCCCCTGTCTGAACCCCAACTATCTTTTGAAACTCGACAAACAGGTCTATTGCTCTAGAGAGAGTTGTGATTGACAGGTTATTGAACATGGCTTAACAGCATGACAAAACATCACTCTGAACCACATTCCTGGCAAACATCATCCATGATGCAGTTCTGTTTTAGTGCTGAATAAGGTCATTTAAATCTGTGCACTAATACTAATTCTAACTGTACTTCTTAACCTAAGTTCATAAACTAGTAATTTAAAGGACAAGTTCACATACTGTATATTCTTATCGCTCACTTCCATGGAATTACAATGGAGCTTTAAACTTGATTGAGCACTATAAAACCATAATAATAATAATAATAAAAGTAGTTATATCCAGAGTCTCCTGAAGCCATATAATAGCTGTGAGTGACAAACATCCTGAAGTTTATCGATTGATATACTCCCTTCCACCCGTTAACAGTTCTGACCACATGACATTTTTTTTTTTTTTTAACTGCACCTATATTATTTGTTGGCAAATCAGACATTACTAAAATTTCAGCCTGTCATACAGGTTATACCGTTTTGGAATTATTTTAGGATGAGCAGATGGAGCAGATTACCTGATGTCCAGCAGAGGGAGCTAAAACAAACAAGTGGATAAAAATCAAAACAATTTACACAGGACAAATTCTAATCTGTATTTGGCATCTTTTTTGAGAAAGAGTCAATTTGATTTGCAAATCCACTGTCTATTCTCAAACAGCCTTACCAAAGCATAGCCACCAGTGTGATTGCAGGAGTATGTTTCAGAAAATAACTGTCCTAGAAAGGGTGTTATGCTGGCACTCCGGAAGAAAAACATCTGATGATTTGTAAAGCACAAACAGAAGACTATTACAGGCATAGATTAACCTGTGTAAGAATCTCGAATTCAACACTGACAGTGGATCCCAACAACAACACTTTTACTTTGTTTAAAAGAATAGTTCACCCAAAAAAATTCAAAATGTGTAATCATTTACTTAGATTCATGTCATTCTAAATCTACGGTATATTGTACCAATTATAATAACAATAATAATAATAATATAAAAATAAAAATAAAAAAAAAATAAATAAAAAAAAATAAATAAATAAATAAAATCTGTATAGCCCAGCAACCAAATCACTGAGTCATCTCAGTTTGATTCATTAACATATGATTCAGACCACTTTCTTGAACTGAATCAATCAATTAATTGAAACCCGGCATGCATTTCTATGTTTATTCATGGGTGAATCAACATCACGGATCAAG
Source organism: Cyprinus carpio (assembly GCF_018340385.1). Lineage (NCBI taxonomy): Eukaryota > Metazoa > Chordata > Actinopteri > Cypriniformes > Cyprinidae > Cyprinus > Cyprinus carpio. Next base: position 4,005,082 of record NW_024879345.1, on the reverse strand, counting down.
GTTGAATCACTGTTAAATGTTCTTTTGAATTTACAAAGTGATTCAACATTGATATTTTGTCATTTAAAAAAATTGAAACAGTTTGAAAAATGTCAATGTTGAAACAACTGACAATGTTGAAGGTTGGTCATATGCCAAAAATAATGATTTTCCATGAATCAGACAATGATACTTCTCTCACATACACCCTTGAATGTGCCACGGGTGAGCCAGAGTGAACCAGAAGACTCTGAATATAATGAGTCATATGTAGCTCCATCACTTTTATTATATTGAAAGAATGAGCAGGAAATTCTTCAAACTATTTAGTCTATGATGAGGTTTGAGAATTTGTCTTTTAGAGATGAGCCAAAAGCAGACAAAAACTATTAATTGTCTAGAGAAATCCTGAGAGACAGCAAATACATGAACCCATCCTTAAAGAGTAAAGAGTTCTAAACAGAAAATAGAGGGCCTGAATTATAAAAGCATGTTTTGTTTACATTCTGTAAAATATTAACATGTAAATCTGGTATGTTGCTCTGATAGAGGCCCATGGGAAGGGCTTGGGACTCAACCCAGAGATCTCTGAGAAATTACTGATTCAGCAAATGACTCAGCAACCATGGGAAAACAGCATCAAAAGTACTATTTTATTACTGTGTGGGTAATCAGCTGATTAAACTAATACTAACCATATTTTTGAAAGTAGAGACTGCAGTGCCAGAATCAGATTATATTTGAGAGAACTTTTTAAATTCCAGGCTGAGGTAAACTGAGTTCTGGCAACTTTTTTGCCTTTTATACATTGGAGGAGTTGTAACGCTGAAGCCGGTGCATGGCTGGTTGGAATCAGACTCATGAACCAGACAATTCCAATGAATTGAGAGTCAACTATAGCCCAAATTTGAAAAAGAGAGTAAGAAATAATGGTAAAAAGGTCATAAGATAAATAAGCATAAACCAATCGACACAACTACATTTTTACCCTTTAATGATTGCAAACATCATAACCTGTGTTATTTTGACTTATTGATTAAAACAGCCTAATTAAACACACATTGATGACAAAGAAAGATGATTATTATCAAAGAAAAAAAACACTAGATGGAGCCCATTCAGGGCTAGCCTAAAGAAAGACACCACTAGATGGAGCTACTTTAAGAAGAAAAGATGGGGGGAAAAAGTAAATAAATAAATAAATAAATATATATATATATATATATATATATATATATATATATATATATATATATATATATATATATATATATAAATATATATAAACAAATAAATAAATTCAAAGAAAGGGACTAAGGCCCATTTTTCATTAAGAGAAGGAATCTGATGTATTTAAAATGTTTTTCTTACTTTTAAAGTGGTTGTGGTACAGTAGCGGCACAACCAAATATCAATGTGGTATCTGTGAACTCGATGTAATTTCAAACCCACTTCCGTTCATCTTCAGAATGCAAACGAAGGCATTTTTAATATTCTTTCATTAGAATATTTAGTTACTCCTAACGTGTGTGTGTGTGTTCACTGCTGTGTGTGTGCACTTTGGATGGGTTAAATGCAGAGCACAAATTCTGAGTATGGGTCACCATACTTGGCTGTATGTCACGTCACTTTCACTTTTTTATTTTGTCCATCCATTGAAAGTACATTCAACCAAAACATTCATACTTCAAAAAGACATTGTAAAAGTAATCCATATTACTAAAGTGGGTTAATCCAAGTCTTCTGTAGAGACACTGATCAACAGACATACATAGAGTACACCAATTGGCTCATTTATAAGAACATATTTCAGTGGTTCTTTTACGTCAATCAAGCAGGTTTGAACTGCTGTTATTTGATGTGCTGTATATATCTTTTAGGCATGGGCCGATTACCGGTTTCAAGGTATACCGCGATTTGAAAATGTCACGGTTTCCAAACCACTAATATTTTCCATTTTACCGAACTTAAGGCCTGGTTAACTTCACATTCAGCGTTCCTTTTTGTCTCGTGCACAGCCGAGTCCACACAGCTTTTGCGGCTGTCCGCGAGTCCTCTTGATGACAAAAATAATGTAATGCTGATGGTGTGCGCAAGTATACGTTGGCCTTTACGCGATCGCCAACTAGCCGTGTTTTGTTTTATTGCAACTCTCTGTTCTGGACTTGCTGCTACATACTGCGTTGTAATGCTGTAATTTTTCAAAATGTCATTTATGTGAAAATATGAAGTCTGTTAATGTCCGTTAATACAGGCCAGAGACGCTGAAGATGGATGCACAGAGAAAAATACTGTAGCAGGCAGATCACTCACTGTTCATGATGCACAAACTATTGGAAGAAAATTCTCAATATTGATTTGGGGGTTTATATGAATGTGTTTCTGAGGGGAGCTGACTGTCTTCTGAAAAGTTTACGTGGTATTTTCTTTTCATATCGTCTCTGTATACTGTTAGTTCATATTAAATATTAGTTCATATTTCGAAGCAGCACAGCTCTGTATCTGGTCTGTATCTGGTGTTCCAGAGGCCCCTCCTGCTGTCAGAAAGTGAATCTGCATCTCATTCAGAGCTTCTGCTGTTTGTTTCGTTCAGGCATGTAGTATAATTTCACAAAGCTTGTCAGAACGTTCTGTTTTTGCTTAAAATTGGGTTATTATTAAATCAAATTATGTGTATGACTATTATTATATAACTAAATTATATAAAATGATATGTATATGAATTATAAAACTAAAATTAAATAACAGTATTACAGATTTAGGTTAAATAATTTTTTTTTATTTTTTCTTTTTAGTAAACAAATCAAAGAAAAAATAAACTAGTTATATTTTATTGTTTGTTTACTCAGTCATTAAAAAAAACACATTTCAGAGATATTACAACAATACCATGATATTTTTGCTTAAGGTTATCATACCGTCAAAATCTCATACCGGCCCATGCCTAATATCTTTATTTGCATTCCAAAGATGAACGTAAGGGTTTGGGATAACATTTGCATAAATTATGACAAAATTGTAATTTTGGGTCAACTAACCCCTTTAAATATAGGGTTTTAGAATAATTTGTATGAAAACTGGAAGTTTCCAAAAATTTGTAAAGGGTGATGCTTGAAAAACACCCTGATATGTCAGTGATTTCCATATGGGTCCACTTTAGCAGTGGTGTACATAGATTACCACAATATATCTGGTCCCATAAATGGCATAGTGACAAATTTATCTAAGCTAATCTACTTTTGAGGCTGCTGATTCTTTGCCAAAGACAAAGTTGTTAAATTGGTTCAGTGATGCCAAAGATTGTTAAAAACAAATGCAAAAGTTTTAAAACATGTTTTATAGCACCATGTTTACAAGTCCATTAGACCATCCAGCTGGTGACAATTAACATGCAAATTGTGAGTGAACAAAGAGACGGGTGTACTAAAAGGGGAAAGGAGGAATCGCTTGGGCAGGAGCGTTCTGTAGAAAACCCATGAGGGGAGATATGTGCCTCAAAAACACACACAGATGTATACATGTGAAAGGAGCCAGTGGAGATAATGGACATGCGTGGTAATCCTCAACCTCCAAGATGAACAATATATAACATTAAGTGAAGGATGGATTCTGTCATGTTCCAAAAAGTCAAAAAACACATCATTAAAAATAGTCCACAAATAATGTGCTGTATTGCAAAACAGTTTTACAAACTTGAAGCCGTTGTAAAATCAGTGAAAGCAAACTTTTCATCTTACGTGTCCTTCCCTCAAAATTCCTAATGAGATGACTAAATTTCGCCTGTGGAATTTTGCCAAATGAACTGAAAAGTGGCCACACTTTAAAGTGTACTTTTGCTTGGGATAGCTAAAGTAATGGAAATGTACAGAGAAAAATGTTTACTAATGGTGTTGCATGTGGGTTAAAGGGATAGCTCACCTAAAAACTAAATTCTGTCATAATTTACACACCCGCATGTCATTAAAAAACTTTTGTCTTCATTTTTACTGTGGAACATAAAAATTGTTTGTACATTTAATTGAACTCACTGGTAACCAAACCTGTTCAGTTACCAGCATTCTTAAAAATTATCTTCTTTTATAAATATTTGAAATGACAGGGTAAGTTAATGACCTAAATTTCATTTCTGGGTTAATCATCCTCAAAAATTTACTGTATGCAGATTTTGTGTCCTAAACAGCTTTCTTGCAATAAGCAGTTTTCTGGTGTGCATGTTAAAGTAGTCAAAGAGAGAATGATGGGTAAAAATGCCCCTGGCAGTCAAAGAACAGAGTGTGAGTAAAGAGAGGGAAAATCTGGAAAAACAATAATGGGGATCAGGGAGTCACAGTCTTCAGCTGGTGTGCACTAGATGGTCACCAGAGTGCACTGTGTCTTTTGTGTGAGCACATGGCTTTTTGTGTGTTTCACACGCCACAAACAAGCTATGAAACTGTTAGGTGAACAGAGAGTTGGGGAAGAGTAAAAAGAGGATGAAGGGGTCAAGGGAATGGGATTATGGTCAGGTTGATCAGGGCATCTAGAATTGATGGCTCAGCGAGACTCAGGGTGGGGGTACCATCTCTAGCATAAAAGTGAAAGTCGTGACATTTGCCAAGTATGGTAACCCATACTCGGAATTGGTGCTCTGCATTAAACCCATCCAAGTGCACACACACACAGCAGTGAGAAGAGAACACACCGTAAACACACACCCGGAGCAGTGGGCAGCTATATATCCAGCGCCCTGGGAATCATATATTTAGGCCGGACAATTAGGACCCCCCGATACAACCTGAAAGAAAGATAATGTGGGATAAGGTTGGCTGAATGGATGAGAAAGGAAGGGAAGGGTGGGTTCGAGAGAACGAGACTAGCAGTACGGTATAAGGTGACCTGATATATATGGAGGTTTCAGGAAGTCAGATGATTGTTTGGGGCGTGCCCCTGCTCCTTAACATCTGTTAACCAATTAGCTCCATTTGTTTGTGCCATGTGCTCTCCTGTATATTGTCTGACCCACCCATCTTATTACCTCATTATTGTTTCAGTGTTCCACCTGTGTCTCCCTCATTACCTGCCCTACTTAGGCTGTGTTTACACTTGGCATTAACATGCGATCACCATGATCCAATCAAGCAGATCGGATCATCAGTCAATCAGAACAGAGCGTGGTCACACTTGGTAACATTAACTGACATTTCTATCTGGATAACCGATTGGATCTATCTTTCCCGCGCAATATTTAAATAAGTCTGCAAAGAATGGCCCGGTGCAAAGGCAACCTGAAGTGGTAGATTTTCTTTTGAAAAGCATTTTCAGTCACGGGACATTTTACAAATCAAAGATAAGTGTAGGAGTCTCAGTAGTCTCCACATGGGTATTCTCCGTCTTTTTTTTTCTGACAGTTCGCGAGAGAGGGGGCGGCATTTTGTGTGATGTCCACCTGCAAATGCAGACACAATGGCTGGATTGTGTTACATTACACTGAGATCAAACAATCATCTGACTTCCTGGTCCAGACTACCTCTGGACCAGGACACGCTGATCGGATAACATTCCAATCAGAAGTGCGTTTACAATTGTCTTATTAATGTGTTTGTGGACAACATCCAGATACAGGTCACATGTTAATGCCAAGAGTGAACGCAGCCTTAGTCTCCCAGTGTTTGCTGTCCTGTGCTGGTTTGTTACTATTTGTATGTATATTTATTGGATGTACCTGTGTTGTGTCCTGCCCTGCCCTGGCCTGCCTGTTTTTCCCCCTTGGGGTAGTTTTTGTTTTGGTTTATTAATAAAGAGCCCAAACTTCCAGTGGAAGTTCCAGTTCATCTGAGTCCTCGCCTCATCTCTCCACCCGTACCGTGACACAAGGCCTGTTCTTGGGAAACATCAGTCTAACCAGATTTTCATATAGCTCAACTTTCATAGTCTTATTTTTATTTTAATTTATTATTTTTTTATAAACCCCATCCACCCACCACGCTAAAACCTTTTTCTTCTAAAGAATGCATTGCCCTGGATATTGCTGTATATCAAAACCATGCGATGTAGGAGATGAACTGACCTCAACAAAGGAATACTTTGAATAACCAGTGGTCCAATCCAGCCTTTCAATTCCAAACCTGGAACTAGTAAATATCTATACAAATATATTAATTATACAGATAGTTGCATAACTGCATGGCTTTCTGCTGCAGAATAGAAAAATCGTATAAATCATACATTCTTACTAAAAACCCAAACTGAATAACACTTGCAATTAATAATGTAACTGCATTTCCATTAATTTCCAATGCTCCTGTTATGAGAGAGGATCAGTGACAGACCCAACACGCTTCCAGTAAGCAAAACATTTATTTAGACCCGTCAAAGGTAATCCATTTGTGTTAAAAGCCTACAATGTCACATTTTAACAAAACACCTCAAAAAATTTAAAATGTCAGTTCACTTCATAACAGTGTGGTCATTAACTCTTTTAAAAAATTATAAGTATGTGAGAGGTTTTAACTGTAAAGACATACAGTAGCTGTAAATGTCACATGGGGTTTCGAGGCAGCAACAAATATTTCTGGCCTCAATTTGAGATCTGACATGCAAATGCTACTCTTCTATTCTTAGTGGCATTTCAACATCCCAAAATAAGACCTTTGTTGTCACAGATTGTTGTCTTCAATAGAGTACGAAAACGATTCGTTTACATATAGTAACCCTCGTCCCTGAAGGAGGGAACGGAGACGTCACGTCAGTGACCGACAAATTGGGATATCGCTTTGATAGACCAATCTACTTTGAGTGTAAACTAAACGAGCCAATGCACATTGGCATGCAATTATGTCATCCAGCTGCAGCTTATCACAGCGTGAGTATAAGAATGCAGCAAATGCAATGCATACCAGGTTTTCGATGAGGAGCAGAGCTGGTGACTCGGCCACTCAGCGGTGGTACAGCAGCCGTGGCGGCGGGATGTGATGTCTCCATTCCCTCCTTCAGGGAACAAGGGTTCCCATACGTAACCAAGGGATTCTCTACCAAAGTGCCATGGATGCTGCCCCTTCCAGTGCCCTGTGTGAGCCACCTGCACCCCTTTTTGGTGTAGGCTGGGGCTCGCACCAAGTTGTTCCATTCACCATTGTCGAAGCACTACCCACTTAGTGATATTGGATAACACTGGGAAAATGTACCTGTTCCACTTGGAACAGGGACGCCAAGGAAGCTCCATCCTTCCTGAAGGAGCAAATACACATATGAACATCTGTTTAGGTGCATATGGAAAATTGGAGGTGATTGTAATCCTCTTGGAAATGGCAGAAGACTGCAGGGGAAACACGGGCTCTAAGGCTATACCGTGGACTTTACACATATTGGATCCACTTAGGTCTCACATATGGAACCCAGCCTTCTACCAGTTCTCAAGGATTCAGCGAGTGAAGGCCTGCGTCTACGATATGGACTCTGTGGAGTGGTTTTAGCAAGCCGACACTAACCGGGGCCTCTCAGTACCACTACCCATTTGAGGTAAAAACACAGGAGGATACAAGCTCCACACAAAGGCTATAGAATTTGGTCTGAGGTCCTAAAGCTTTGTGTCCGGTCTACATGGCATCTCAGGGCTCGGATGGGACAGAGCAAAGCAAGAGCTGGGTCTGCCTCCTCCGGGGGCAGCACTTGCAGGCTCACCACCTGATCCCTGAAGGGAGTAGTGGGAACATAGCTTGGGCACGTAGCCGGCCCGGGGCCTCAGGATTACCTGGGAGTCAACCGGCCCAAACTCTAGGCATGAATCGTCAACCGAAAATGCGTGCAGGTCTCCTACCCTCTTGATGGAGGCCAGTGCAAGCAGAAGCAGAGTTTCAATGAAAGAAACTTTAGCTCAACTGAGTGCAAAGGCTCAAATGTAGTGATTTAACCCTCTGAAGTCGATTAACGCGTATACGCGTTATGAGGCATTTTCTCCTGATAACCCCGAAAAGAACTTAAATTACACTTTCAGTTTTGATCATACAGATAAGAGCACTACATCAATCGAATCTGTAAAGAGTCTACTTTTTTGTATACAGACATAATAACAACAAAACTTTGTGCATTTATAAAATAAAGATAACAAACAAGGAGTGCTGTCTGCAGCCTTTGTCTGCGGTGATCTTCATTTACAAATGCATCATTAAAATGAACTGTAACTCAGTGAATACTCAAGGAAGAGACATGAGAGAGATATCTATAGAAAGCCTGACATGTCTACTTTTAAACTAAACAAGTGCTGCAGAAAACAAATATTCTGTGATAAAGTAATCCATATGAAAACAACGCGATGTCCATTTTTCACGTCTCCCTTCATTATCTTCTAATGCGACCACGCCCCCGCGCTGAACGCACTATTCAGATTCTAATGTTTCACTGAAGCACACGGCTTGAGTATGCCCACACAACAGACGACAACGCAGTGAGACTGTTCTTCAAGTTTTTTTTTATTTTACTGTTTGCTTTGCGATGAGAGGAATAAGACATAATTCACCCCAAAAAGATGTGATGTGGTTGAGGATTTGAGATTTGGATTTCCTCAGAAAAAAGAATGAAGCACTTTATTCAGCAGAGATCATAAACATAAGTAAGTCTCTTTTTATTTATTTATACACTTGTACTAGTTTTCACATAACGTGTAAACATTTTACTAGTTAGACTTTTTCAAAAGACTTTTTCCAAACTATAATTCCTGACTAAATGTATAATCAAGTGAAACATTATGAAGTTTCAATAACAATATACAATACTCTACCATTCAAAAGCTTGATGTAAATAATATAACAAATAAATGTAACTGTAACAAATATAACAAACAATGCTGTTCTTTCAATTTATCCCCCTCCCCAAAAAAACCTGAAAAAATATTCTCAGCTCTTTTCAACATTAATAATAATAATAATAATAATACTAATACTAATACTAATAATAATAATAATAACAATAAATGTTTTTTTTTTTTGTTTGTAGAAAATCAGATTGTTAAAAGGATTTCTGAAGGATTGTGTGACTGGAGTAATGATGCAAAAAAAAAAATCAGCTTTGAAAGTCAGCTTTGATTGTTCCTAATAAACTGTTTAACTGCACTCGCAAGTGAATATTAAATTATGTTGTGGGATAATTAAATACATTCTAAATAAACTACAAACATAAAATTATTTACATTTATTTTGTCCTTACATTCTTTCTTGTAACTCTTCCCTCTCAGTGACACAGCTGACTGAATGGCTCATTATGCAGCTCATTATACAGGCCTTTGTCTTCTCAGGTGTAAATCACAATGATATTCATGATAGTTGATGCCTACTCGCATATGACTTTTACAAACAAAAAGTGTCTTAGAAATTTTAAATCAATATATTATTTTCTGTGAGTGAGTAAACAAGATGATTTTCACATCATTTAGAAAGAAAAATTCTAGGCTACAAGCTTCAGTTCTCAAAAGTCCCGGGAACCAATGTTCTGTATGTGTTTTATGGCCTCATTCAAGTGATTTAACATTTTTAGTTTTACACTAACCACGCATAAATTTTTTTTTTTCTCAAAAACACAATCATGTACATACATGCTGCTCACATATTATTATAGCACAGTTTGTGCTGATTACAGTGATATTAGACTTTAGCCATTTAGATGTTTATAAGAAACTGAAAAAAGCACAAATGTCAGGGCATGACAAAACTTCTCCAGGCCCCAACAATACCCTTAGACTCCAGAGGGTTAAGCACTAGAGCCAGGTCCCAAGAGTGTTTGGAGGGGGGCCACGAAGGATTTAACCTCCTGGCCCCTCTAAGGTACCTGATGACCAGGTCATGCTTACCCACCAACTTCCCTCCTACGGGTTCATGGATGAGAAGAACACCACTCGACGAACAGATTCCACATCAAGTCATAAGCGTGTCGCGTAGACGGCAATGGCGCGGGAAGGGGGGTGCTGCGGGGGCTGCAGCCCCCCCCGTCATAGCATCAGCCCCCCCTGGTGGGGGGCTGTGGACTAACCTAATATTGTACTCAAAAACGTGAAAAAAAATAAAAATAAAAAAAAGACATAACAATGTGTTTAATGTGGGATTAAGATATAGTGTATAAGATATAAACTAATGATTAATTATTTTAATATTTCGTTGATAAAAGACTAACCTAGCCTCCTCAGGAATGCTTCCGTCACCGTCAGAATAATTGGCTTCCGTCAGAATAATGGGCGTTTACTAGCCGCTCTCAAGCGCACGACCGCATGCATAATTTTGCCACAAAGAACCGGCTGAAGAAATGATTATGAATTTGTCAAAAATAGCAAGGAGACATTTAATTGTTTATTAATAAAATGGTGTTTTCTGTGTCGCTGGAAAGACGATGCGGACTCGCCATGAACGCCAGAGAGAAAATGCACATTTCATATGGATTAGGCCTACATATTCAGAGAGTAGCCTATTTATTTTCGTTTTGAATATTTTCGTTTAAAAGTAGACATTTTTAAGCTTTCTATAATAGATAGCCTATATTTCTCAAAACTGTCTGTGAGGCACAAGCTGAGTTTCTGCGCCCTCCAGTTCACGTGCAATACAAGTGATGTGCCGGCACCTTATTACATTGTCTGCTAATATATTTGCTTGTTTATTAAATACAGGCAATGGGTTGATAAAATATTGATCAAAATTAAGATACAATTTATACAAAACGAAAATCTTTTAAACAGAGTCTTTCTACAAAACAAAACTCAATAAAGTGGTCAAAATCATGTCTTACCCACTCCATGTCTCTATTGCGCATGATGTATCATATCTTTCTCATGCTGCATGCTCACTTTCATAATAAACATTGATTAAATAAATAAAAAAATTACATTAGCCTATAATATTTAAACAAATATGAAACCAAATGTTTTCTTTAATGGCTACAACACATAGGCTAAACAGTACAGAGATTTTTTTTTTATTTTTTTTTTATTTATTTATTTTTATTAAACATCAAAGTACAAGTACATCAAGTACAATTTTTGTGTATAAAACAGTAACAATCACGCCAGGGGAGAAGACTAGTAGAGAAATTTAATGTCGTCAGTCACAACATAATGACGTCACATATTTTCCAACCCAGCCCTCAGCCCCCCCCGCATGAAACAGCTTCCAGCTACCCGTATAGACGGTGCTCTCGCCGAAATGATGGTGTCCACTACCTCTTGGGGTAGGTCACCTAGAACCTCCGCGTCCCGTCCAGAGACCAGACATGAAGTTTTCAGAGGGCTGTCATAGGGTGCCTTGTCTCTGAGTCAGTAGATCCTTCCTCAGAGGAATCCGCCAGGGAGGGGCTGTCGCGAGGAGCACTAGTTCGGGGAACCAGGAGTGCATACCACCTTGTCATTTGATGTACACAATGGTCGCTGTGTTGTCTGTTCAAACCAGCACGTGCTTGCCTTGTAAGCGACCTTTGAGACGGTCCTAGGCAAGGCATGCTGCTAACAACTCTAGGCAACTGATATGCCAGTGCAGATGGGGGCCTGTCTATACCCCCAACACTGCGTGCCCGTTGTACGTGGCCCCCCAGCTGGTGGTGGAGGCATCTGTGTAAACCACAGCATGCCTGGAGACCCATTCCAGGAGCACTCCTGCCCAGAGGAATGTAAGATCTGACCACGGGGTGAAGGTTTGGTGACAGGCCGGTGTAACTTGGACCCGGTGAGTGCCATGCTTCCACACCCACCTCAGAATTCAGCCATGAAGCCAGTGCTGAAGCAGTCTCATATGCAATAGCCCTAGTGGTGTAAGTGCCACTGCAGCTGCCATATGTCCCAGTAGCTTCTGAAATAGTTTCAGTGGGACCGCCGTCCTGCCCTTGAACGAATTCAAGCTGGTCAACACCGTCCGTGCATGTTCCTCTGTGAGGCGTGCTGCCTGTTCAACCGAATCCAACTCCATATCGAGAAAAGAGATCCTCTGTGTTGGGAAGAGTTTTTTCTTTTCCCAGTTGAACCGAAGACCCAACAGCCTGAGGTGCCGGAGCACCAGGTCCTTGTGCTCGCACAAATGATCCCGAGATCATCGAGATCATTGAGGATGCGAACACCCTGCTATCTGAGAGGAACAAGAGCCACCTCAGCGACTTTCGTGAAGACACATGGAGACAGGGACAGCCCGGAGGGCAGGACCTTGTGCTGATATGCCTGTCCTTCAAAAGGAAACCACAGAAATGGTCTGTGGGCGGGCTTGTGAGCAGACTGGAGAGGGGTCTGAGTGTGTGGTGCAACACTTACCTGGTTCCACAGTTTGGCAGAGGGTGCATGAGTAGGGCATTTGATGCACTCTCATTCACCCTTCTGAAGAGCAGATCCCTCCATCTCCGGGTTGCCTGTCTCAGGGCCGCTTGCTCTGACGGGGGCCTGGACAGGCGGGGCTGCCTGCCTGTTCACAGCTCCAAAGTGCTGCTTGGCTGTAGGCTGCTGCATATGCTGCGTGGGAGTGAGGTGGACGCAGGGCGCCGCCCTCAACAACAAGCAGACTGGGGTGCTGCGGGCAGGATGTGTCGGATCGCCTCCGTCTGCTTCTGTGCAGCCAAGAACTGCTGGGTGAAGCTCTCGACCGCGTTGCCGAAGAGGCCGGTCTGGGACACAGGGGCGCTGAGGAACCGTACCTTGTCTGTGTCCCTCATGTCAGCCAGACACAGCCAGAGATGGCATTCCTGAACCATAAGCATGGACTTATCACGGCCCACTGAACTTGCGGTGACCTTCGTTGCTCGGAGCGCAAGGTCAGTGGTGGTTCAGAGGTCTTTCAGAACTGCCGGATTGTGACCATCCTCGTGAAGGTCCTTCAGTCCCTTGGCCTGGTGCACCTGCAGTAACGCCATACCATGTAAGGTGGAAGCAGCTTCCCTGCAAGCTGTATAGGCACTGCCAGTTAGACCAGACGAATGCCTACAGGCCCGGGAAGGGCACAACGGGTCTCCCCACCAGGAGAAGGCAGACTTAGGACACAATTGCATCGCTACCGACCGCTCCACCAGGGGGTTCGCCAAATACCCCTTCGCTGCACCACCATCGAGGGTGGTGAGGGAGGAGGAACCAGCAGGCAGGTTCCTGGCAGTAAAAGGTGCCGTCCATGACCTGGTGAGCTCCTCATGCACTTCTGGGAAGAAAGGCATCAGGGCGGGGTGCTGAGAACCAGGACAGGCCACCCCGAGAAACCAATCATCCAGCCTGGAAGGCTCGGGACATGGTGGAGGTTTCCACTCGGGCTCTACCTTCTCAGCAGCCTGGGAAAGCATAGCTGTCATCTCTGGATCTGATTCAGGCATTGCCACCGTCCCGGAGGGCAGCAGGGCAGCCGAATCTTCGTCAGAGAGCTCTCCCTCCAATGCAGTGATCGACATCTGGTCATTGGGAGGGGCCCCGCTGGAATGCTCTTTGAAGAGGGCCCAGCGCATTCCATGGCCTGCCTAACTGGATCGGAGGAGTGGTGGGCCCCCGAGGGTTCGTTCACTGAGGGGTTTGCCACCATTGTGACCCTCGAACCGCCCGTGCTACTGCTGGCCTAGCAGTCGCGTGGACAAGCCTTACATTGTGTCAGAGGCAACAGAACTCCACCCCCCGATCATGACCATCACCCGGTGCCAGGTAATGAATGCATCCTGAAACACAGAGGTGAAACAACACCCTTATAAGGACGATCCGGCGTCTTTATAAAGACGCACCCGTGAAGCTCTTTTAGAGAAAGTTGCTCTTTCAGGGAAATGCTATTTTGGTGTTGAGGTGCACAGGAGAATTGGCCGCTTGCAGCACAACAGGGGGGGAGTGCAGCCTGAACTGCACAACCCGCTTGACACAGAACGACCAACGCTGAAGCGCCGTACCCCAACACCAGAAGCTTCCAAGAGTGCATTGAACTCGTAGCTTGGCTCCGAAGCGAAAGGCTTGTATGCATTGCACCTGCTGCCTTCTTATACTCAAGCTGTTATCAGCTGCAGCTGGATGCAATAATTGCATGCCAATGTGCATTGACTCATTTAGTTTGCACTCAAAAGTAGACTGGTCTATCGAAGCGATATCCCAATTCATCAGTCACCGATGTGTAGTCGAGAGTGACTGCAGAAAGGGAATAGCAGGGTCAAAGAACAGGCATGGGAAAATGCTTTGCTAGTTTTTCTTGTTTTTTATAGATTCAATAGTGTACAAATAATAGTCTGAATAAAAATAATTGAACAGTGTTAAAAAAAAACCCACAAATCAACAGAAAAAAGATCTATCTATCTATCTATCTATCTATCTATCTATCTGTCTATCTGTCTATCTGTCTGTCTGTCTGTCTATCTATGCATATATAAGTACATATACACTACTGTGCAAAAGTCTTAGGCACATTAGTATTTTCAACCTAAAGAATAGTGTTCGGACAGTTATTTATATCTTTTACTGTAGTGTGTCCATAGGAAATATCAGTTTACATTTCCAAACATTCCTTTTGCCACTAATTGTAATAATCCAATTATTATTTTTCTATTCACAAGGAGTCTGACAGCAACCAGTGCTCCACGCAGAGGTCTGATCTCACCATCATCGAGTCTGTCTGGAATGACATGACGAAACAGAACAAACTGACACAGACTTAATCCAGAAGAAACGTAGCTATGTCTCCAAGATGCTTGAAGAACCCTACCGGCAAAGCTACAGTACTGTGAAAAGTTTTAGGCACTTGTGTAAAAATGCTGTAAACTGAGGATGCTTTAAAAAATAATGTCATAAATAGATTTGGTTTATCAATTAACTTCAATTAACTAAATCAAATCAACAGTTGGTGCGAGCACCGTTTTTGTTTAAAATAGATTTTTTCTTAGGTTTCTTGAAGTGTCTTGGAGATGTTGCCATAGTTCTTCTTTAGTCTGTCTCAGTTTGTTCTGTTTCTTCATGTCATTCCAGACAGACTGATGATGATGGTGAGATCAGACCTCTGTGTCACTCTGTGTCACCTCTGAGCAATGGCTGTGCATAAAAGTCTTTGTGCATACAAACATTTCACTGGATTATTACTATTAATGGCAAAAGGAATGTTATTTCCTACTGACATACTACAGAAAAAGATAGAAATAACGGGCTTAAAACCAGTTGGGTGTTTTTTTGTTGGTGAAAATACTAATGGCCTAAGACTTTTGCACAGTACTGTGTGTGCGTGTGTGTGTATATATAGCATAATAATTATATAAGTAACTATGTTTAACAAACACCACTCAACAAATAATATATAAAAAGACATTAAATTATTATAGCCAAGAGTTGTGTAGTTACAGCTGTGAGAATTTTTTCAGTGTACTAAAAAAATTCTAAATGAGAAATGAATCCATTTACTTCAATGACAACATCAGATTTTCAGGGGGAAAAAAAGGCTCTACCTCCCATGCTGAGGCGATATTGTGCTTAAATCTCATGCTCCAAATAACATGCCTCTGTATTTTTGTATGGCACAATTAGGTTGGAGGCTTAATGAGTGGCACCCTGTGTCTTTACAAATCAAGCCTTTGAACTGCTGGAGTGTTTACAGCGGAAGAGGCCTGAATATAGATCCCAGTTTGAACTTAATGAGCAAGTCTCCAACTATAAAAGGTGTCTACGACAGACAGCCCCGACCAAAGTCCAAATGTGTGAGACAGACGGCACCCGCCCATAATCAAGTATGCACACACATACTCACTTGTTAACTGTGTGAGTAATTAAACTAGAAGCAATTCTGCACATCTATTAAAACATGCTACCTCTGTTTTGGATATTAAGACCATACATCATTATCATACACCATAACCACACACACAAAAAAAAAAAAATACTGTCATTACAAACATTACAGGCAGAGTATCTTATTGTAAGAAATGTATAAAGTGCACATCCAAATTATTAGTTCACTGACCTTGATGGCTGGGTGAATTCTGATTGGTTGACTGCTGAAAACTTGGTCCAATTAAATCCGCCTGTCTGTGATTGGCAGCTCGGTCTACATTATCCTGCTGAGACAGAAGCCAATAAAGCAGTCATGCTAAAAGCTTTTTTTTTTATTGACATTAGTCACACCACTTTAGTCTCTCTCTCTCTCTCTCTCTTTCTCTCTCTCTCTCTCTCACTCACCCACTCACTCACTCACTCACACACACACACACACACACACACACACACAGTACAGACACACACTTGTTTTATTATCCATGAAGGAATATATCAGTTCAAGTTTGATAGGACATGCCTGGAAAATAGGCAATCCTTCCAAAATGTTTACTTGGATTTTCATCATACTGTAAAAAAAACAACAACAACAACAACAAAAAAAAAAAACATTTTCTTAATCAGTATTTTTGTCTTTTTTGTCCAGTAAAATATCTAAAAATCATTAAAGGGGTCATATGATGCGATTTCAAGTTTTCCTTTCTCTTAGAAATGTTACAAGCTCTTGGTGCATAAAGAAGATCTGTAAAGTTGCAAAGACTGAAGTCTTAAACCCAAAGAGATATTCTTTATAAAAAGTTAAGACTCGTCCACCCCCTCCTAAAACACCTCGTTTAAACACGCCCCCACATGTCTACATCACGATGTGGGAAGATTTGCATAACGCCGCCCAAATGTTCACGCAAAGAAAGGAGGTGTAACTTTTATTCTCACTGTTGCCGCTGGCGCCATGCCGTGGAGACGCTGTTTCGTTGTGAAAGCAAAAATACTTTCTTTGGCCTTCCAAAAGAGTACACAACTAGAAATCAGTGGTTAAGTTGTATTTACAACACTGTTCCTGAACAGTTCAACCCAAATATTTGAGTGTGTGCAGCACATTTTATGGAGGACTGTTTCCTGATCCTGGGAGAGAACACTACAATGCCAGCGCCGATGCTCACAGTCTGTAAGTATGTTTACATATGTAAAGGATTTTCCAATGATGATTCAATTGCGAGTTTTGAGCAGTGTTTCAGATGTGTGTTCTATTTGAATGAAAATGCCCTGCGAAGTGGACATCACAGGATATTCTACAATGATTCCAGTTCAAAGCGAACATATATCTTCCAGTCAAAGTGCACTGAAGTGTGCAAGACGTGAATTTAAATTGGCTGGTGTAGAGTAGAGCTTATTGTTTGTCGTTTTTCTGATCACAAATGCATTCTGGCATTCTTGTTTTAAGCAGTTTTATTTATTTATTTACTTATTTATTGAGGTTTATGTTTCAAAAAAGAAAAAAAAAGTCTCTAAAACAAATTTCATAATATAATACAATTTTAAATAAATAAATAACCATTTAACAAGACAAAAATATTGATTAAGAAAATAATATTTACAGTGTATACACAATATCGGACAGCTGCAACCATGCATGACGTCTGTTCTGGTAAAATACATGTTCACATGTATGTCTATGCATAAAAATTCTCTTGTCTGTTTTCAGTAATAATCTTCTATGAAGCAACTGCCCAATCTGTGATGAAAGAGAAGAGAGGGGGCCCTCTCCTTGTCCTCAGAAGCCCCCCTGCTGTATCCAGGGAGGGTCACAGCTGTGTTTACTGGCAATGAGAAAAAAATGACATCGTCCAGACGCTGCCCTGCCATGTGATCAGCTGAAATTGTGCTATTGTATTCAAGGAACAAGATCTAAAGCGACTGGCAGCTGGGAGCTACGTTCTCCATGTGTAAACTACAGGTGGCGACTTGATTCAAAAACTCATTCCTTTCCAAAACAGAGCCTCTTTGCTGTCTCACAAGAGGGGAACACTTTGAACTCTTGGATGCTGTACAAAAACAAAAAGCTGGGTTTGAGCGCAGTAGGATCAAGTATTGTGGGATATCTCTTTCAGAGTTGATTGGAGCTTTCACAGCACGAGCTGGGAACAGAATGTCCTGCAGCACTCTTGTATTTGGAGATGGTTGTCAGAGCGAGACTGCAAAACCCAGAATCTGGCTGTGATGTGGCTGCACAGCGTCAGTAGTTTTATAGCTTCTGAACACTATGTACAATGTTCCAGAACCAGAGCAAGAGTTTTGTTTTCCTACATAAATGTGAAGATGCCGCACACATGCAGCTGCGCTGCTCATCACTATGTTGAATGATACCAATGCAAAAGGAAATGTTTTGTTGCCGTTTTTGGTCAAATACTTTTTGATTAATATCTTGATGCAGATGAAAATCTAGATATAATTTACTGTGAACATTTTTTCATGATGAAACCACATAAAAAAAAATAAAAAAAGATATGACTCAGGTCTCACCTTCAATTTGAGTCTGTAAGAATCACATACACATACATATATATATATTAGTGCTGTCAATCGATTTAACAAAATTAACTAATTAATTGCACATTTTTTTTCTGAGATTTATCACAATTAACCCTAACACAAAATTAAAGATATTAAATATACTTTTTATATTGCAGTAATTTCACATTAAATCTGCAAATTAATGTACAAACAACATAAAGACAGTATATTTTAATATTTGTTTAATGGCATCTTTTTTTATGACTGAAGGCCAGTATCACTGATACCAATATATAATTAAAGGAAAGTTTTGTAGAATGATCTGGTTGATCCTCTGAGAAAATATTTTTTTAGCCAGAACAATGATCAATGATGCAGACTTACTTGGATGTTATGGCAGACACTGCTTGATTCAGTGGTCAAACGGTCCATGGTCCAGTATAGGACCAATGATAATAGCTTACTGTACAACTGCTGCTCAGCTGCACGGAGGTGTTGATGTCGTGTTAAGGCATCTCCACAACAAAATAAAAAATACCACTATGTTTGAAGGATATAACTAGGAGAAAACGGTAAGATTTCCTTAATGTCTCGTTGTTAAACATGGTGTCACGTGATGGGAATAAGCATTGAAATTATATGCAGATGAGGTTATGCATAGTAAAACTAGGCTTTGTAAGCTCCATATATGGTGTTTTCAGGGAGGAGACGAGGTGGAAATGCACGTATGCACAATCTTCCCCTGAATGGGATTTATAAAGGGATTTTTGCACAGGTTCTGGCGCATGGTTTTATAAATCTGAAAACTTTTGTGCGTACGCAAAATCTAGCTTTTGTGCCTACGTACACTTTTAGGATGAAGTCTACGGAGAGTTTTATAAATGAGACCCCTGATGATTTCCATTCTAAAATAATTATTTTTCTAGCAATTAACATTGCAAATGCCATAGCATTTTCTTTGCCTTTAGTTATGTGAATATTGTCACCTGCAACACCAAACAGAGCTGTTATTGGGTTAGGATTAATTCTTAATTTAAATGCAGAGATTAGACTCTCAAAAATTTAAAACCAAAATTGTCTCAGCTTAGAGCACGACCAGAACATTTGGGTTAAATCTGCCTTAGATGCATTATACAACGATTACGTTTCATCTATATGTGGGTATATCTTAGCTAATTTTGTTTAACTATAATGAATATGTTAGAAAACTTTCATTTGAATCAGATTGAGTCATGCATATGATGTGTGTTGCTTTTTCCCAGGTGTCTTCAGATATATCAGTTCCTAACTCTCCTATCCACTCTGTTTTAGTCTTCTCTATTGATACATTTTGGAATGTCATAATTACGGTATATATTGAGGTAGGGGTCTTAAGAACAAAATCTAATCCTGTTTCAATGGATCTGAATAAAGTTACGAACTTTAAGATATAGAAAAAAAAAAATCGTTTTGAAGAGTTTTGAAGAGTTTTGAAGTTTACATTTTTTAAGTATGGGACTATAATTTTCTTTAAACAAACCAGTGTATGAACAAGTAATATTAATTCCTAAGTATTTAAATCATGTTTTTGCAATCCTGTTTAAATCCTGTTTATACAAAAGGGTAAGTCTGTATATGTAATCTGATCTGCCATATAAGGAAGCATATACTTTTAGAAGAATTAAATTTATAACCTGAAAACTACCCGCACTCTTTTAATATTTTCACTACTTCAGGGATGCATGATAGTGGGTCAGTTATGTATAAAACAAATCGTCAGCATATAGATATATTTTTTTTTTTGGCAGTAGCATTTTAGTGTCAACAACAAGAATAAAAATAAAATAAAAACAAGAACATGAGCACTATAAAAGTATTCAAATACCTTTAGCTAATGCAAACTGAATTATTGGAATCAATTTAATTTATTAGCACTATTTATTCATTGAAATCCTATTTTTAAAATTAAATAAATACATTACCAGCAAGAAGTATCACTTTCCAAAAGAATTATTTTTATGTTCCCATGTTTACCACAGCTATTAAATAGCTTTTGTGCATTTTTTAATTCCTGGTGCTTTAAAAGAATGTGTATGAAAATATATATATATTTTATTACTAGTTGGAATTCAGCACTGATTTATCAAAACGGCTTGGAGCAAAAACCTGTATTGACTGTTGTGTGAAGATATTCATGATGTTTATACATGTATTGCTGTACCATATGGTCAGATGGAGTTTTGAACAAGAAAGGACTTCTAGTCTCTTCTTGTGGTCTCCTGCAGTCTGATGGTTAATCCTAAAGCAATCCATTTGGGCATTAGCATTAAAAGAATGAAATGTTCCTAAAGTCAGAAAGACTGTGTTTATTTATGTGTATTTGAGCATGTGTGGGGGTTCTAGCTAGCCAAGTGTGACTAATCCGTTCTAAGTTCCACCCATACTTGTATTGAGGGAAGCCATAGTGGTTCTATCTGACTGAACTCAGCAGAAGGCCCAGACAGAGCAAAGACCTTTAATATCATGCTTTAAGTTTGTCTGGGACCATAATCTATAGGTCTGTGTTGCCTCTTTGCATATGACATATGAAGGTCAAATAATGGTCATTCAAGCTCTTTGCTATTCCTTCGGAATGCATTTATACATTTTATTGTTTGATTTGTGTCCCAGACCCAGACCTGCAATTTAAAATAAGTACATTATTATTATTATTGCAATTTGTATGATATCCAATAAAATAGCTAAATATAAATAATTTACATATTTAATGAAAAAACAGTATATCAGCTTTTACACTATGACTGACACAGTAGTCGCTTCATTTACACCACAAGCTACAATTTCCCAGTTTGTGTACTTGCTTATCAAGAAGAATTCATTCTGTTTTGGTGAAGAACATTTAATTTAAAATATAAGAAATGTAATGTGTGAAGAAAATTATTAAAAAATAAAAATAGGTAAGTATCACCTTTTGATATCAAGGCTATATTTAGACAAAAGCAAGAAATGTGCAATCACATTCATCTCGCAAGGAGTGCTTTAAGGGAACTATTCAAGGGTGCTGTGGTTAATTTATACCCAAACACGCATGGTGTAAAGTCATAACCCTCCACGTGCTGTTGTACATAGATCAAGTTTCTGCCAACAGGTGGATGCAATATATATCCATGAGGTGTTTATTAAGGTTCATAAATCTCCTACTATACAAACCAGACTTCGCTTAACCTGCTTGTGTTGTTTGTATACTATAAAACATAAGGTTCCTAACATAATTTAGTCAATAAACATTACTATGTTAATAATTTCATGTGCTGACTTGGTTATCCTACAGATCAGTGGTACTAATATAATGCTTAAGGTACAAAAGGTGACATTGCAGTCCTGCTTATCCTCAGATGGTCAGACTACTGTGAATTCCTATGGCAGGACGGATTACACTGTGTAAACAGACTCACAGTTATAAAGTACTTTTCTCTTTGCTCACAGAAACTGTAATTGTTTGGGTGTCACCCGGTGGCTATTTTTGGTATAACTCCTAAAAAATTGCGTAGAAACCGTTTTTTTTTTTTTTTTTTTATATATATATATATATATATATATATATATATATATACATATATATGTATATCAACTTCAAATTTGGAACACAACTTATTTAGACATATGGCGTTAATTTTATAGCAATTTTGGATTAAAAACTAGTTTGTAAAATATATATTTTTTATAAAATATAATAAAAATAGTATAGTACATTTTCTTTACTGTAAATTTAAACTTCTATAACTTTATTATACCTTCATTTTTCACTTCTGCGATAATCTGCTGATTGCCTTCTTAAGAAAGACACCAACCTTAGGTCTGTATTCAAAGGCGCTAATGAATTATAACAAACTAATTTTGAATAATGCACTTTCTCATCTATGTTCAATAAGGACGGGGGGGGGGGGGGGTTGTTAACAGTTAAGGGGTTAATATATTTTAAAATGTCACATGATCCTTCAGAAATCTTTTAAATTTACTAATTTGGTGTATGTATGTATATATGTGTTTGGTTCCAAAACGGGATAAACACCAAAATCAGTATTGTATCTGGTCGGTATTGAAAAGTCAATTTTTAATTTTACGCAAAATGCGATATTCACAGAGTTATTAGGTATGTTTTTTCCCTCTTCTTCCAAACCGCGACAAATGCCAGTCTCCCTTTTTTACAGAATGCGATATATCCTCTCAACCAATCACAGCGCGCTATTCCACTCACATAGCATCTTTAGGTTATAATAACATTCAAAGTTCAAATCCTGTTTTTTTTTTTTCAATGATTTATTATAAAATGTTATTATTTTTTTTTTCCAAAATGCAAAAATCTATGATACTTTTTTTTCTCAAAATGCAAAAAAATCCATTGAATCAATATGAAAGTTATTTTTCATATTGAAACTGATAAAAATACACAACATAGTAAGTTGATTCACATATGACAGCCTCTGAACTTGGTCAACACTAATCTTATATACAGGCACTGGACTAAAAATACATTCATCAGTCATCGCTTCCAACATGAATTCAACGGGTCATCTTTTTAATGCTATAAATTAATTACAGCAAAAAATAAAAAAAAATAAATAAAATTTCATCATGAACAAGGACATGAACAATATCACATTAGACCACAAAAATTCCAAAATGGCATTTCCCTTACATTCAACTTCCAAAAGTGCATTCATCTTTGTCATGTTGCATTCATTTAGTTGACTAGTGCTATGTGCTGTATTAACAAAAAAAGAAATGGCATTAATGAAAACACTAACACTGACAAGCTACGCAATATCGCATTCATAATCAAATGCAATTCATCTAATGAATGCGATATAGCGTAGCTTGTCAGTGATATACGGCTCTGTGTATTAAATGCATCTGAATAATTTCCATCTGAAAGCATGATGGAGATTTACTGGTACTAATAATCACAGAACCGGCTTTACTGATGAGATGCGCATGACAATCACCTGCGATTTATCGTGCATCCCTTGTTTGTTCATCAAAGTAGATGAGGAAAACTAGGATGCGGGGTGTATTCAAAGAGCCACCATTACTGTCTAGAGTGTGTGGGATGGTGTGCTGTGATTGGTTGAAAAGATATATCGCATTCTGCAAAAAAAGGGAGACTGGTGTTTGTCATGGTTTGGAAAAAAAAAGGGAGAAACCATGACATAATAACTCTGCGAATATCACATTTTGTGTAAAATTAAAAATTGACTTCTGACCAGATATAATACCGATTTTGGTGGGAACTCAATTGTTAAAAAAAAAAAGGCATTTATCACGTTTTGGAACCAAACTCTTCATATGTATATGTACACATTTTATTATGGGGATTTTATATATGTTATAAACATTTAAACGTTCATCTACCCAGAAAATGTACATACTGTGAAAATTGGCCTTATTTGTATATGGCCTTATATGTAACATTTATGACAATATCACTCTTGATATATGATCATCTTGATATTGAATATATGTCATATATTACATTTCTGTATAGGATTAACCAGGACAACTAGATCATCAAGATAAAATTCAGAGAAAGTGTCTGGACGTGTCAGGAAAAAAAAACAACATAAAAGACCTTGATACAGAATCCTCAAGTTCTTAGAAATACCAAGAAAAGGAAAATTGACTTCCAGGAACCCGGAACCATATGATGTCTTGATTCACTCTGAAAACAGCTATAAAACTCGACACAAAAAATTTATAGCTCTGAAAATACCAATACGCTCCAACAACAGGCATTTTAATGGCTAAAGCAGTTTAAGAAAAAAAGCCAATATGGCTGATAAACTAATGACAAACCCACATATCTGGAGCAGTTCATCTTAAACTGGCAAATGTAATGTTCCTCTGACCAATAACATCCTCTTAGACTAAGCTTAAAAATCACAGTTTCAAAACATATGCCAAACTTGGATACTTTTACCATTCACAGAAAATGAAAGAGATCTCACTTGAAATTCAAAAGGTGTATTGCCTACCAGTTTGCAATTTGCTTGTCATTCTACATATCAATTAAATTTACTGGTCTATGGGATTTATTAGGTCATTATATCAAGGTCTCTTTAATTATGGATGCTCAGGAAAAGTGAGTAAATTAGTGTAAGACTCCCTTAGCAATAATTTTTTTTTTTTTTTCAATTCAAGCCCACGCTTAATTAAGATCCTGAAAGTAGGGGCTTACACTTTCAGAGCAATTCAAACATTAGCTCATCATCTTAATTGGGAGCACAAAGGAGAGAGGCACAGCTCAATAAAAGCCAGTTCAGCAGTTCCTTTAAAACAGTAGTTTGGGAGCTCTCCTCGAAGTGCTATGGCAGGCCTCCAGTACCCCTGCATTAGCCAAGCCTGGAGCCCGGCCCAGAATTCCACTTACTTACCAGACTTACACAGGCACAGACAGATGCTGCGGGTGGATTCATTTTATTTACCAGTATCTAAAAGCCTCTACCATTCCTCCTCATTCTAACAAATGCATTGAAAATGCTTAGGGGTGTAGTCTGATGGATCCTCTTTAACCTATAAGTTTCTTCAAATATCGGCACTTATGGGCAAAATATGACTCTTTTCAAACTCAAGATTATTTAACATGTCTACTAACAATGTGTACTTATGGACATACATGCATCATTGGCGAATAACCCCCCGAACCATCAAGAAAAAATATCAAAACACTGTTCAATTTTGGTAGAAATTATGCTGGTGCTAAATACATTTAAACATTAAAGGTGTTTTTTTTTTTTTTTTTTTTTTTTGCAATGTTTATGTATTCTAAATGTATTAGAATATAATTTATATTGATTATAAATGAAAAAAAAAAAAAACGTTTTTATGAATTATTCAAATTAGTGATATTCACATTGATTTCCTTTGTTTTCTTCACACATCTCGTATTTCATCACAATCATAATCTTCACTGACACTGACTGTTGTTAAACAATTACACTAACAAAACTTAACTTTTTAGGTCCAAAATGGTTGATTGTGGTGGATAGTAGTCTCAGTCGTGCCTCATTGTACATTTAATATTGACTGATCCGTTATGGTTCTGTTCTGGGCAAAAAAATCTCTGCCCACCCATGCAGCCTAACATAGATGAGAGCTGGGAGATCAGTAGTCTCGCATAACCAGACCATCAGACTGACAGCAGAAGGCCAAGGCCTGCCCAAGAGGCCATATGAATGACAGTTAAAGCAACCAATCATGTTTTGTTTTGTGCCGCATCATGTTTAGGGGTATGGAAATGTCCCCACTATTTTAAAGTCTACGCCACGACATTTCACATACTTTTGAAAATCCAGCGCTTAGTTGATTCTGATAAGCATTTAGTTTACAACTGTAAACACGACAGCTTTCTTCTAACATGAGGGGATTTGGCTACAATGAATCTTTGTTTCTAGGCAGAAAGTTAAAGAATGCGACACACACATCTCCCAGAAATTCTGTATAAGTCAACCACTCAGATGACGATTTTGAAACTCCTTAAGTGTTTCCAGTTAAGTGTGCCATATGCATCAAACATTCAGCCTACAGTCCGTGGCTGTGATGTCTGAGGCTGAGACTAGGAGATCAGTAACCCCCTTAAGGTAAACAGAACAGAACTAATATAAATGTAGCAGATGTTCTTAATAACAATTTAATGTAACAACACAATTCAAGATAAAGGAGTCTGATTCAACAAGGAATAACAGAACACCAAGTCCTGACTGTGGAAGAGAGGAGGAGCTAGGGATGGAAAAGGGTAATTAGCACCTGAGCAATGCAATAAAGCTGCTGAAATAATACTGAATGGATTGTACAATATATAGGGATGCCGTGATAGGCGTCATAATCCTACACTGTAAAAAAAAGTCTGTAGTTTTTACAAAATAATTTTGGCAGCTGTGGTTGCCAGAATACTTTTGTAAAAAATACAGAAAAACTGTAAACACAATTACGGCCAAAAACTGTAAATTTTACAGTACACTGTAAAAAAAAAAGTCTGTAGTTTTTACAAAATAATTTTGGCAGCTGTGGTTGCCAGAATACTTTTGTAAAAAATACAGAAAAAACAGTAAACACAAAACACAATTACGGCCAAAAACTGTAAATTTTTACAGTACACTGTAAAAAAAAAGTCTGTAGTTTTTACAAAATAATTTTGGCAGCTGTGGTTGCCAGAATACTTTTGTAAAAAAATACAGAAAAACTGTAAACACAATTACGGCCAAAAAACTGTAAATTTTTACAGTATAAATGTAAACCAGTAAATTCAACAACGCACACTGCTATTAAAATCTGTTTTGTACCTTTAACATACTGACAACCACCATAATAATGCAGGTGGTAAAAGAGAAAGCCACATGAAGAATCGAAGTTCATCACAAGTAGCTTCGCCACAAGCAGAAGTTTATATTAATATATAGAAGGTGCACAAAGTCATTCATGCAAACACAAAACACCATCATGGTGACACACGATACTTAAACAATTCAATAAACTTTCATTAAACAGCAGAAGATGTAACATAAAGCCCAAATGTACAACTGATAACAAAAAACTATTAAAAAACATGATTATTTAAACAAAATACTTTCAAAATGTGGAGCGTCACACAGGGAATTCTGGGAATATCAGTTTACAGTTTTTTGACTGTAAATTATACATTGATTTGTTCTTTTTTATTTCTAAAAACTGTAAAATTAACAGCATTTTACTGTAAAATTACATGAAATGTCTGGTTAGATCTTTTACAGTTTTTCCCTGTATATAGTACAGGAACTTACTGTTAACCTATTAACACTTTTTTTTTGTTGTAGCGTTTTTTACAAAATTGTACAGTTAAAATGACACTTATTTTTTACAGTGTACAATATGCTACAAACAAATAGCCTAAATTATAAAAACAATATTATTATAATTGTAGCCATATTTTTATATATATAATGGGCAACCTCTCAGGTTCACAATTATTTTTATTTTTTTGTGTGGAAAAAAAAAAAAATGTATTACCCTCAATTTGCATCGTTTCATCAATCATGCTACAATTAGTCTACAGCATAAACTTGTAAAGTGACATACATACTTTATTTGTATTTTTAAAAACAACAGACTAAAACTTTAGTTTTTACAATATTTGCATGTCAAATTAACAAAATTGTTTTGTTATGAGTATTACAGTATTTCTCTGTTTTTGATACCAATAATTTGTAATTTTAACAAATAATTTTGATTACAATCACATATTGTTATTGTAAATATAACAAAATATTATGTTTAATAGTTTTTTACAAAATTCCACTGTGAATTAAACAAAAAAAATATGTTTTGGGGTTTACAATACTTTTCTGTATGGATTTTACATAGTTTTTCTGTAAATTTCACGGTCATTTTTTACAGTGTATAGGTAGACACATATAAGCTACGAGTTAGCTGATGCAAGCTTGACTGGCGTGACCTGCCAGAACAAACGCTACGCTTGTTTTGTAAAAATTAAGGTAATTTTTTTTTAAAATGCTAAAAAAAAAAAAAAAAAAATATAAAAGTAGTTATATATTTACACAATTTTTGATATTGTATATAAAAAGTATGCACATATTCTTTGACAAGCATAACTGAAAGGACACTAATTTTACATCAGAGCGTCTGGGTATTTTGCATTAAAAAGTCCTGTAGGGATTACAGTGGGTGTCTCGAGGAAGACATGCATTATAATCAAGCTGTACCAATGCAAGATCTCCATGAGATAAAATGCCTGACTAATGTTTCAAAGTTGGTTTTGGACTGCTGCATATGGATCTAAACAATGAAAACAAGGAGAGCCCTTCAAAAGTGACACATTACTTCAAAGAATAAGGCTAGAATTTTCATCTTTTACGTCAGGTTAGACCATGTGAATTCATGCTCAGACTCTACTGCTTATGTCAGGTACATTCAAAATACACAGAAGCCCTCAACTTACAAAACTACCTTAAGTCAACTATCAGTTTTTACAGTACACAATAAAATTAATAATATAACAGTCAGAAAGGAAGAAGGCAATAGGATTTCACTTAATGAATATAAATCAATAAATAAACATTTAATTACAAATAGTAACTGTTTAATAAAATACTATGACAATATTCATAGTATATCTCTCATAACTTTAAATGCATGCTTGAATATATTTCAGATCAGGAAAAGGCAGGTTTGAAATAAATGCACAAAACATTCCACTGTTATTAGCATTTGGTATTTCATCACAATGCTTTGCTTTAGTAAATAATACTGCTACTTACATCATTATACTCCAAAAAAAATTGCTTGTCATATAGGGTTGACTTTGTAGTAGTCTTCATACTAAATACTAAGTAGAATACTAAAGGAAAACTGACTGATACTGCATGAACATTTTTAATATTGCTCTATGTAATCTGGCTGGCTTTTCCAGTTAATGTTTAAAGGCAAGGGCATATTGTACAGAGGTTTTGCAACCAAAAATATCTTACAAAGACAAAAACAGTGTAGAGGCTGGGTAAACAATGTAATAGGAAAAGATAAGAACGACAAAAAAAAAATTTACCTGGTAATTTGGATGGAGTAGAAAATAATCTGGACACCCGGCCACAGCCATGATATCTACCTCAGATAAATGAGGAAAGAGTCTGAAATTAAACCAAAACAAAAACATTACATCAAATGTTTCTTCAAGGTAACAAAAAAGGCAATCTCTTTCTTAGTTGAGTTTAAGTGGCTACTACCAGTATAGCACAGAGCACTTCTTAACCCAAATAGTTTCACAGGGTCAGTAAACAACATAAGAATAAGAGTAGAGAAATACAGAATCCGAGCTGACCAACAGCTTTGCAGATATGGTGTATGAAACACTCTCTAGATTGTCTTCTTAAAACTCAAGGCATGGAAAGCAACTTTATTTGCCGTGTGAGGAGAGAAGGAAGATGTTAAACAAACAGATCATACGGAGCTCCAAATAGTGAACATTTCCACTGAGACCAAAATTATATATTTTCACTCATATAATGGTACCTTATTTTCAGAGGGTAAGATTATGTAGTCTAGTGAGCTTAAATGTATGTATTTATTTTGCTGCTTCATTTTGAAACAGAAAACTAAGAAGGCACAACTGGAGTTCACAGAAAACTTTGCACTATTAAGGCACGTTCACATTAAAGATGATAACTATAAAGTTTTAACTATAAAGTTTTAATAATTGTTCTACTTCTATGAGAATAGATCCACATAACATCTACGTATAACGATCAAGACAAAGAGAAACAAAATCATTGGAATCCTTTTCAGGGTTGTTGTTTTTTCTTTGTTTGTTTTTCAGCTGATAAACCAAAAATGTATTGCGAGCCAATCAGAATCCACGTGGCTTTTAAGAGCCTAAAGAGACTTAGTCGTGGTATAATGGTAAGGGAGTCGGACTTGTAACCCAAAGGTCGCAGGTTTGAGTCTTGGCACTGGCAAGGATTGTAGGTGGGGGGAGTGAATAACCAGTGCTCTCTTCCACCCTCAATACCATGACTGAGGTGAGACCCTTGAGCAAGGCACCGAACTCCCAACTGCTCCCTGGGTGGCACACTAATATGACTGTCCACTGCTCTATGTGTGTGTTCACTACTCACTGCTGTGTGTGTGCGCGCGCACTTGGATGGGTTGAATGCAAAGTAAAAAAACAGAGTATGGGACATCATACATGGCTACACGTCATGTCACTTTCACTTTCAATGACCATGTACAATATGATTGACAATCAGAAACAGCTCCAAATCTTCAAGTTATCAGCTTTGAGTATCTGACTGTTAGTTTGATAGTGGATTCTCTCTTTAGTTTCAGAGCCCTCACTGATGTTTTTTTTTTTTTTTTTGTAATCTTTTTTTAGCAGTCATTTATTAGTGATTCAAAACTCGAGAGGTGTGTTAAACTTTTGGGCCTTTAGTTTCAAGGGAGTTCAGTCCTGTTCCTGGAGAGCCAACGTCCTGGAGATTTTATTTCCAACCAGCTCCTACTCGCCTGCCTGGAAGTTTCTAATGAGTCTGAAGACCTTGATTAGCTGATTAGGTTGTTTTTGATTAGGTTGGAGTTAAACTCTGCAGGACAGTGGCCCTCCAGGAACAAGTCTGGACACCCTTGCTTTAGAGGCTGAAACCTATGACTAATAGTTTCCCATGGAATCCATTCGAACCACTCTAAAATATAGTTTGCTATTTAAACCTTATCAGTTATTCAGGGTAAGGCAAAAACATGGTATAGAAAATGAAATATGATGTGAATGATGTACTTGCTTATTTAAAGTTTGCTAATTAAAAAAAATAAAAAATGTCAGTGAATCTTTAAGGTTCCAATTGGAGCTCGGGCTAATTTTAGAGGCCCTATTCTCTGGCCCTTGCGATTACATAATGTAGTCAGGTTTGCACTTTTCACAGTGTCCAATCCTGCAACAAAATAGTGGGTAGCCCCAGGGGATGACTGTTAATCATGTGATTGACCTACAGGCCACGCAGGTCTGACAGCTCCTCTTTTGGTATCTAATTTCATTCTGCATGCCTGACTCAGAATCAGTATTTAGAAGCCTGCTGAGCAGTAAATCACACTCCTCAATCTTCTCTCAATGCCTGGTTCAGTCAGCCATGGAGCTAAATAGGAGAACTGGGGAGTCGGCAACACCTCAGCAGGCATCTGTCGCTGAGGGGATGGTGAGGGCCCCATTTTTTTTTTTTAGGGGTGTGAAAGAGAGAGATGACAGTTGAGGAACACCTCACCTCAAAATGTACTATTTGTAATGATTCCTGTCTTGTTTACCTGGCTTTTGTATGGACTTTTAGTTTGTAGTTTTGCTTGGTTCTGGTTCCTGTTTCACATAGTGATTGGTTTGATAGCTCCCAGCTGTGTCTTGTTTGTTAAATACCCCCTGTATACTTTAACCCTTTTCTTTTCTGTGTCTGGGGTCCGTTTAAATAAGGTATGTAGTAAAACCAATTCTGAGTTTAAAATTGAACTCTGAGTTGACTTACCTGAGATGGGAAACTCTAAGTTTTCTGTTTCAGAACAGCTGAATTGTGTTAGTTCAATTGACTCTGAATATGTTGACTCTGAGTTTAGTGCATGCACCATGACTATGGAAAGTCATGATCAATGGAACTCTGAAATTACGATTCACCATGCAACACGACCTGACAAAAAGAGGTCTGCATACTTCAGAGTCAATTTGTAACTTTAATTCTTAATCACTGTTATAATATCACAGGTGAAAACTGTAAATTATTGTACTAATATTAATTTTCGTGGTACCCCCCCCCCAAAAAAAAAAAATCCAGAAAAATAAGCAATTTAACTAGTGACACAGACCGTGTCCATAGTGTCAATGTGTCACCTGCCAATCACGTCATACACCCTCGATTTCCGGTTCTGTTTTGTAGAAAACATGGAAACACCAAAGACGTTTTAATATGTTATGCTTTTTATTAGACAGGTAAAGACAACACAAAGTAGCATTATAATGTCTTGGTTACATATGTTACCCTCGTTCCCTGAAGGAGGGAATGGAGACATGACGCCTGATGACCAATGAATTGGGATCTACTTCGAGTGTAACTAAATGAACCAATGCAAATTGGCATGTGATTATTGCATCCAGCTGCCGCTGATCACAGCGTGAGTATAAGTAGGCAGCCAGTGCAGGGCATATTCAGGTTTTTACTGAAGAGCTGAGCTGGTGACCCAGCCATTCAGCGATGGTACAGAAGCTGTGGCGAAGGAACGTGACATCTTCGTTCCCTTTATGTCGGTCACTCTCTACGTCACATGGGATGACAGACAAATTGGGATCCCTACCAAAGTGCCACAGGTACTGCCCCTTTCAGTGTCCCGTGGAAGCCTCCTGCACCCCTACTTTTTGACATAGGCCAGGGCATACCACAAGAAGACCAGCTACTGCTGCTCTGGCACTACCCAATCAGTAAGATTGGATAACACTGGGAAAACGTACCCATACCACTCGGGACAGGAACTTTGTTGAAGCCCCATCCTTCCCGAAGGAGGTTTCGGAAAAACTTACACATATAAACAATCATTTAGGTGCATATGGAAGATTAGAGGTGACTGTAACCCTCTTGGAAAATAGAAAGAAGTCTGCAGGGGAAACATGGGCTCTGAGGCTATACTGTGGATTTTACACATATGGGATCCACTTAGATCTCTACATATGGAACCCAGCCCTCTACCAGTTCTCACGGATTCATCGAGTGAGGGACTGGCGCCGGATGCTCCGCTATGTCTGGCTGCCGAGGGGACGGAGGAGCTCGACATGGTCTACGATATGGACTCTCTGGGGCTGTTTTAGAAAGCTGACCCGAAGCCGGGGCCTCTCAGTGCTTCTACCCATTTGAGGTGAGAACACAGGAGGATACCAGCTCCACACGAAGGCTATAGAATCAACATAACATGTTTCGCCCCACCCAGCCCACAGCTCTACAAATATCTGCCAGCGAGGCGCCACAAGCCAGCACACAGGAGGATGGAACCTGAATGGGCAGGGCACACCCTGTGCCTGATAAGCCAGGGTGATAGCATCCACAATCCAGTGGGCCATCCTTTGCTTAGAGACGGCATTCCCCTTCTGCCAGCCTCCGTGACAGACAAAGAGCTGGTCTGAGGTCCTGAAGCTTTGCGTCCTGTCTACGTAGCATCTTAATGCCCAGACAGGACAAAGAAAAACTAGGACTGGGACTGCCTCCTCCGGGGGCAGCGCTTGCAGGCTCACCACTTGATCCCTGAAGGGAGTAGTGGGAACCTTGGGCACATAGCCAGGCCGGGGCCTCAGGATTACCTAAGAATCAGCTGGCCCAAACTCTAGGCACGAATCAGGCACGTGGAGGATTAAGCCTTCTCACCCCCCTAAGGAACCTGATGATTAGGTCATGCTTCCCCACCAAATTCCCTTCCACAGGGTCTTGGTTGGCAGCAATAGCAGCCACGTAGACATTAAGGGTGCTTATATACTATGCTAATAAATCAGTAGCTCATCCATGAACATGATTTCTGCCAGCGTCCCTTCGGATTGCATCGGCTGTGGGGATAAAGATGGCAACTCCCATGATTCCACATTCAGTCACGGCGTCATCAAACTACGCCTTTGTTTCTTTGTTTATTTTGAATATGCACCCTCTAGTGGTGAAAACTTACATATTGTGCCTTTAAGAATTAGATATTTGTACTTGAAATAAGACATAAATACTCGTGAATGAATGAATGAGGTATTTAAACACTGCTTATGCTTTAAAAAGGGGGAGGAGACCAAAAGAAACTCTGGGTTTACAGAAGAAAACCTGATCACGACCAGGGGTGCATTTCCCAAAACCATAGTTGCTAACCTGTTGGCAACTTAGTTGGTTGGCAATGGGAAATTGCATTGCAACCAACAAAGTTGCTAACTTAGTTAGCAACTATGGTTTTGGGAAACGCACCCAAGGTTAGGTTCATAGAGTAAGTTACTATGGTAACTGACTCTGAGTATAAGTTAACTCTCTTTCAGAAATGGGCTTGACTTACCCTGCTCCTGGGTTTGACAAACCTCCCATTCTGAAACGAAAAACCTGGAGTTTCCCTTATTTCAGAGTTAACATACAGTTTTCACTTAACCTCCTTTCTGAAACAGGCCCCTTGTCTTGTCCTCTTTGGATGTACTGTGTGTTGTTTTCAATTCTGTTTTGCCTGGGTTGACCATTGTTTTGGACAGTGTCTTGAATTTTTCATTACCTTGTTTTATTAAACGTATATACTGCACTTGGATTCTTCTCCTTGTTTCTGAAACACTCACTGTTACATAATCTGCAACTGACATTTTATTTCCATAAATATATAAATATATATATATATATATATATATATATATATATATATATATATATATATATATATATATATATATATATATATATATTAATTACAAATGAGGGTATATTGAACCTAAATGTAATTTCAAATTAACTATATTGGTGCTGTCAACACTCAGCATAATTTACATTTTGGAAATTGGTTATGGTTATTGTTGGATACAATAAGTCTTAGCTAAGCTCACCCTAAAAGGAAGATTCTCACCCCTAAGTCGTTCCAAACCCAAAAGACTCTCATTCATCTTTCAAACATACAAAAAAAAAAAAAAACTTACATATTGTGCCTTTAAGAATTAGATATTTGTACTTGAAATAAGACATAAATACTCGTGAATGAATGAATGAGGTATTTAAACACTGCTTATGCTTTAAAAAGGGGGAGGAGACCAAAAGAAACTCTGGGTTTACAGAAGAAAACCTGACCTGACCATAGTTGCTAACCTGTTGGCAACTTAGTTGGTTGGCAATGGGAAATTGCATTGCAACCAACAAAGTTGCTAACTTAGTTAGCAACTATGGTTTTGGGAAACGCACCCAAGCTTAGGTTCATAGAGTAAGTTACTATGGTAACTGACTCTGAGTATAAGTTAACTCCAGCTTTCAGAAATGGGCTTGACTTACCCTGCTCCTGGGTTTGACAAACCTCCCATTCTGAAACGAAAAACCTGGAGTTTCCCTT
This sequence comes from Cyprinus carpio, assembly GCF_018340385.1. Taxonomy (NCBI): domain Eukaryota; kingdom Metazoa; phylum Chordata; class Actinopteri; order Cypriniformes; family Cyprinidae; genus Cyprinus; species Cyprinus carpio. The sequence continues at coordinate 3,970,305 of NW_024879345.1, read as the reverse complement.
ATTTCAGAGTTAACATACAGTTTTCACTTAACCTCCTTTCTGAAACAGGCCCCTGGTCTTGTCCTCTTTGGATGTACTGTGTGTTGTTTTCAATTCTGTTTTGCCTGGGTTGCCCATTGTTTTGGACAGTGTCTTGAATTTTTCATTACCTTGTTTTATTAAACGTATATACTGCACTTGGATTCTTCTCCTTGTTTCTGAAACACTCACTGTTACATAATCTGCAACTGACATTTTATTTCCATAAATATATATATATATATTGTTGGATACAATAAGTGTTAGCTAAGCTCACCCTAAAAGGAAGATTCTCACCCCTAAGTCGTTCCAAACCCAAAAGACTCTCATTCATCTTTCAAACATACAAAAAAAAAAAAAAAAAAAAAAAAAAAAAAATGTAGCCTAAGATTGCTATTTCATTGAAAGGCCACTCAACCAAAACTCTGATCAGGGCCCCAAACAAAAAAATCGAGTAAGGAGCCATTGGCTCCTATAAGAAAAAAAAGGAGCCAAATAATTTTTTTTAGGTACCACAGAATAAACGTGTTTTATTTATTTTACGATTATTATTATTTATTTATTTACATTTCAACATTTCAATCATACTGTCATGTGTTTAGGTCTCATCTTTTCTTGACTATCAGCATTTTAATCCATCTTGTAGATGACCTGGGAACTAAGGTTCACTTAAAGTGGGAACTAAATGTCTTTTCCAGCTTGAAATCTACAGTCACAAAGAATTGTTCATTACACAGAGTCTGTACCAGTATCATGGAGCATAAGCATCACTTGGCCACTGAGTGTAGCTTGGGCTCCTCCTACATGAGATATTTCAGTAAGTAGTACTGTAGGCTCTCTTATAAAATAGCCTACCTTTTGATGTTAATTCATGTTCACTATGTACTATATTAGTAAAGAGCAAGATTAAATAAATTCACTTGCCCTTGAACTAAGGCGCTAAAGCGACCGCGCCTGCCGCATTAAGGAGCGCCAAAACTGTATTGTTTGAATTTCGTAAATAAAACCTAATAATTTTAAAGCTGGTACTTTTTATTAAAAAGTTACAAAGCACAGAGTTTTTTTGCGATTACTGGACGGCAGTTGCACTTCAAATAATGAAGTTCACGCATTAAAAGAACACAGACCATGATCTTGTTTAGAAGAAGCCATATTAGTAATTATTATAAACGAGAATTGTTAACGATATTGCCAATATTCACACAGCTGACAGCTTTCCCTGTTCTAGTTTGTTCAAGTTGTGCTGTATTTTCTGCACTTTCCCTTCTTACGTCTCCGTCGTTTCTCTCTCGCTGCACAGCGGAGCTGCGTTTATCAGACTGTGTGCGTCAGCACTGATGTGCGGCAGAGATGAGGACTGTCTGAAACTCTCTTTTTCCACTAAAACTTTAATGCGCATCGTCTCAGTTTAATACGTGAACATATCAAAAAAATTGATCGCAAAACAATTAGGAAAAAAGGCATTACATTCAAATGTTTAAGTTATAAGATGTAAATATATACCCAGATAGCAATAACACTCGGGCTGATTCTGGCTAAAATGCGTCTCTGTCGGTTCAGTCTCAGCATCGGTGAGAAGATAATGGACCAGAGCTGCGCCGACTCTACAAAACACTTCTGGCTGACAGACGGCTTTTTCTCTCTGGGCCGATCTCGGCTGAAAGCTGTTGTACACGCGGCAGGTCCACACTCGGTGTAGTTGTGTGTATTAACCTTCGGCCCGAGTTCGTTTTATCACAGACGGGGCGCTGCTAGAAGCAAATCATAACTTTTTTAGCGGTTAAATCCTGAGGAGCTTTCGGCGGGTAAGTCGCCAGTGGCGACCTCAGCAAAAACGTCAGTCGCAAATTAATATTTATGGTCGCAAATGCGACTGTTTTAGTCGCAGTTTGGAGCCCTGCTGATGCTTCAGAGTTTTCATAAAGACATGGTAAATTAATCCATTTCAATTGAGCAGTTTAATCCAAGCCTTCTAAAGGGACACAATTGTTTATATGATGAATAGATTTAATTTTTTATTCACAAATAAATATTCATCATTATCAATAGAGCACATCAAATATGGATTATGAAAGTTGCTTGCTTGATGCACTTTTCATGAAATCTGTTCATCATACCGTATAAAGCAGTTAATTCATTGTACCCCCATGAGAACAAGAAAAAGTATTCCCAACTCAGTTCAATTAAACAGACAACTGATCAATCATACAGTACATTCCATGAGAAAAAAAAAAAAGTTAAACTCAATCTTGCATGAGCAAATGTGGCACTGAACCATGGAGAACAGCTGACACTGAAATCACAGAGTAAGAGAAGCCAAGAAGTTGGTCACAATTCAGGTGTGACAGCAAACAGACTCAACATTCAATAATCATGATGGGTGGAAAAACTTTGCTTTGCTTTGTTTGTGTTTTCAAGGAATCCTGTTTAAAATGTCAAAGGTCAACACTCTTAAGCCATGTTAACCTTGTAGACAATTTAACAGCAACCAAATGGAATATGGCACTCAAACTGACTACACTAATGGAATTTTTATGGTGCTTCAATGCCAGTGGTAAAAATTCAGCTAATGATATCACATTATTCGAACTTTTTGCAACACGTGCAACACAGGGTATGCTGTGATATATCCAGTGAGTGATACTAAAACCATGTTCAGTTCTATCCAAAACAGATGAAGTGAATCTGGCAACATTTTATTATTTTGGTTGTTCTACGCATTGTAGCAATTTTTTAATAAAATGTCCAGTGAGTGGCACTAAAGTGTATAACTAGCGCAACACTGTACCAGGTATGCTACTGAGCATGTTTACTATGTCTAAAAAGCTTAACATATGGAGCTGATTATGTGATGCCAATGTCAAAATATTTGTTTACAAATCACGCACAATGGTAAAGTGTTTTGAGGTCATAACACAATATTGTGCAAGGAACTGTGCAAAAAAAAAAAAAAAAAAAAAATCTTTACTTCATAACAATGTTGTGTGAAAATGAATAAAGTGACTGGTGTTTTACTTTCACTAGTCTTCATCTCCGCTTGAAACTTAAGTTAATTGTATGTGCAGGTTCATATTTAGGTAGAGCCGCATTTTCCAGTGAGCCTATGTTGGCTAGTTATAGCCAAGTCTACTAACAGTAATGTTTCTGCTATACATCTCTTTTATCTCTGATTTTAGGCTTGCACTACATATTCCATAATAGAGCATGGAAGGTGACAGAGAAGAATATAAAGAGGGAAATAATCAATAAATCTTTATTGAACAGTAACAACAGTTCCCTGAAGAGATCTTATCTGTCTGTCTGTCTGTCTGTCTGTCTATCTGTCTGTCTATCTGTCTATCTATCTATCTATCTATCTATCTATCTATCTATCTATCTATGTCTGTCTGTCTATCTGTCTGTCTGTCTGTCTATCTATCTGTCTATCTACACTGTAACCAATTTCTATAATTTGAACCTTATTTTACTGTAATATGTACAGTAAGATACTGAAACATATTACAGTATATGTTTCAGTATCTTACTGTACATCTTACTTACTGTACATACTGATACTGAAAATAGCAAAGGATTATGGGAAAATACATGGTCACTCCTGTAAAATACTGTAAACTTTATCTGAAACTTTCTAACTATAGTAAACTTGCCCGCAAAAAAATAACCAATGGTAAGAGAGATTTCTTTTCAACTTTTTTAAAACTCTGAGGTGGAAGTGGTGGTTAACAGACAAAAGAAAAATAGTGTACCAGTAACTCGCCAAAAAGGTTAGTATATTATTATTATTATTTTTTTTTTTTTCACTTGCAATGTTACGTCGGAAGGGTTTTTGGTACCTATTTTCTGATGGTCGGCCGTATCGCTGTCATAACGGTGAAAACATTAGCTGGTGAGTAATTTAATTTCACCTATATTACATTTTTTTTCTCAAATGTCACTTTGGTGCATTTCTCAAATCAGAAATGAAATTCTTAAAACTACTTGTACAACCACCACATCATTTATACACATCATAAAACCAGTTTCTCATTTTTTTGAACAAGTTGTGATTGCTTTTGTACATTCATGCAATTGATTATGCACATTTATCTGCGTTTTCCTACTGTACATTATCAGTTGCTAATGTCATGTTGCTCAAAATGTATTATATAGTTTTCTGTGCAATAGTCTTACCCCTTAAAACATCTAGTCTTCAGTTCTTCGTATAAGTCATGAAATGTAAAATGGTTCATAAACTGCCAAGCACATTGGTAATCACATTATTATTAGACTTTTTGTAAATTTGGCATGAATTGTGCAAGTGAATCTTGACTAATGAAGAGAATGTAGATCAACCAATGATAAACCATTTCTCTGAAATAGTTCAAAGGTTCATCTCATGAATCTTCAATTGGAAAGCATATACTATATTCCCAATGCCCATATTTCTTTTTCCTTTTCTATATCACAATGACATTGTAAAGGTTTATATATATATACAGTACAGACCAAAAGTTTGGAAACATTACTATTTTTAATGTTTTTGAAAGAAGTTTCTTCTGCTCATCAAGCCTGCATTTATTTGATCAAAAATACAGAAAAAACAGTAATATTGTGATATATTATTACAATTAAAATAATTGTTTTTAAATTTATTATACTTTAAATTATCATTTATTTCTGTGATGCAAAGCTGAATTTTTAGGATCATTATAACATGATCCTTTAGAAATCATTCTAATATGATGATTCATTATCAAAGTTGGAAACAGTTCTGCTGCTTAATATTTTTTCAGAACATGTGATACTTTTTTAGGATACTTTGATGAATAAAAAGTAAAAAAAAAAAAAAGAAGCTATGTTTTTAAAATATAAATATTTTGTAATAAGAATATACACTACTGGTCAGTAATTTGGGGTCAGTAATTTTTTTTTCTTTCTTTTTTTTTTAAATAAAATCAATACTTTTATTCAGCAAGAATGTGTTAAATTGATAAAAAGTGATAGTAAAGAGACAGCAGAACTGTTTCCAACACTCATAATAAATCAGAATATTAGAATGATTTCTAAATGATCATGTGATAGACTGGATGTTACATGTGACACTGAAGGCTGGAGGAATGATGCTGAAAATTCAGCTTTGCATCACAGGAATAAATTATTTTTTTAAAGTATATTCAAACAGAAAACTATTATTTTAAGTTGTAATAATATTTCACAATATTACTGCTTTGTTTTTACTGTATTTTTGATCAAATAAATGCAGGCTTTATGAGCAGAAGAGACTTCTTTCAAAAACATAAAAAATAGTAATGTTTCCAAACTTTTGGTCTGTACTGTATATATATATATATATATACATATATATATATATACATATATATATATATATATATATATATATATATATATATATATATATATATATATATATCCCACATACAGTAATGTGTAAATTTCTACTTTTGAAACGGATATATGGCATACATAAGCATATGGCATACTGTTCAATACAGTCACTGTCATCCAAAATGTTGCCATAGTTTACATCAGAACATCCCTTAGTCATGTTGTATATTGACAACGACTAAGCAATTTGACTGTCTTATCCATACACAATGACACAAGGACTTGTCATTCTGATGGCACTGACATGTTCATTGATACAGATATTTATTTTTGAGAGATGAAATAAGGATTTTGAGCAAGAGACTGGCTTTTGCAGGTAATCCATGGTGTTTTGCTATTTGTACGAGTTGTTTTGAGAAATGCACTTAGTGTTTTGCAAATGTCAAGGATGATTCGAGAAATGCACCAAAGCGGCTGAGAAAAACTGTAACCCGAAACAAACTACTTAAACCAACAGACAAATGTTCCGCTGCCTAACACTATTCATCATCAGGTGGAGTTATGAACTAATAGCAGCAAACTACTGTGAAATACTTAAGGGAAAATTAGTTAGACAATATTTTAAACAGTATTTTCAAGTACACGTTTTGATTTATTTTCAAGTTTGTGACGGACAGAGACGGACGATTTGGTCAATCAAACTTATAAACAGATTTTAGTTTTGCTATAGAAAATTGCAAACAGATACAATCATGACAACCAGATACACTGCACGCAAATTACAGATGTGCTTCTATTTTGCCACACTAAACTTAGCAAGTTTAAAATAATACACAATAAACACAAAAAACGATCTCAAATGAGGCTTTTATTAAGCAAATCAAGGAGTGAATTACTCATCCACTGTTTAAAAAATAAAAAATAAAAATAAATACTTTAGCTGGGTTTCCACAGGGAGGGTCACAATTATCTACAGTGTATGAAGCTAAAGGTTTTTGGGTTAAGGTTCATAATGTAGAACATTTTTAACATTGTATGCTGTGTGCATAGGTAGCTAGCGAACAAGGAAAACAGCTGTTAAGCTAATAGTCACATTTAGCCGAGTAAGATCATGATTCTGAAATGTTTGATACTGCTGGAAATGCTGCTATGGAGTATTTTTATTTGCCCCAGTGCAGCATTTCTATTAATGTAACTGATTAAGCAGTCAATCTCATTCCATATCAGCACAATAATGTGATACAGACAGTCTATGTCCATAGAAAAAGTTCTGAATTAATTTTATTATACTGATACCTAATGGTCAAAAGCAATAGTAAAAGTAATAGATCAATATTATTAAATTGCAGACAAAAATTTTATATAGCTAGGTTGGCTTGTACACTACAATGCCAAAAGTACTGGGACACCCCCTTCTAATGAGCAGGTTTGACTACTTTAGTAATTTCCATGAGTACAAATCTTAACGTTTAAGCATATAATGATATTTTAGGGAACTGTGTAGTTCTAATTTTACGCTAATAGTTTGGACAGGACCCTTTTCTATTCTTACAGGACAATGCCTCTGTATATAAGGCAAGGTTAAAAAAATAATAATAATTGATTCAGTAAGTGTGGAAGAACTTCACTGGTCTGCAGAAAGCAATGTCCTAATCCCAACAGAACATCTCTGGTGTGACTTTAAATGATGACCTTGAGCCATAAACTCATCACTAAACACCAGTGACAGATAGATAAACATTACATTTACACTTACATTACATTTAGTCATTTAGCAGACGCTTTTATCCAAAGCAACTTACAAATGAGGACAATGGAAGCAATCAAAAACAACAAAAGAGCAATGATATATAAGTGCTATAACAAGTCTCAGTTAGCTTAAACACAGTACACGTAGCAAGGGCTTTTAAATAATAAAATAAATAAAAAGAAAACAGACAGAATAGAAAAAGAATAGAGCAAGTTAGTGTTAGAGGTCTTTTTTTAGTTTGTTAATTCTATAATAAATGAAAAAGAAAACAGGTAGAATACAAAAAGATTAGAAAGCTAGTTAGAATTTTTTTTTTTAATTTTTTTTAAAGAATAGAATTAGAATAGTGAGCGCTAAAGTTAGAGGGTCAAATAAAGATGCAAGAGAGGTGTTTTAAGCCGATTCTTGAAGATGGTTAAGGACTCAGCTGCTTGGATTGAGTTGGGCAGGCCATTCCACCAGGAGGGAACATGTAATTTAAAAGTCCATAAAAGTGACTTTGTGGTTCTTTGGCCGCGTTCTGGATAAATTGTAAAGGTTTGATAGAACTGGCTGGAAGACCTGCCAAGAGAGCATTGCAATAGTCCAGCCTGGACAGAACAAGAGCTTGAACAAGGAATTGTGCAGCATGTTCCGAAAGAAAGGGCCTGATCTTATTAATGTTGAATAAAGCAAATCTGCAGAAACGGATAGTTTTAGCAATGTGGTCTGGGAAAGTTAGCTGAACATCAATCATAACTCCAAGGTTTCTGGCTGTTTTTGAAGGAGTTATGGTTGATGTGCCTATCTTGATGGTGAAATCGTGATGAAACGATGGGTTTGCTGGAACCACAAGCAGTTCTGTCTTGGCAAGGTTGAGTTGAAGGTGATGGTCCTTCATCCAGCAAGAAATGTCTGTTAGACAAGCTGAGATGCGAGCAGCTACCGTTGGATCATCAGGATGGAATGAGAGGTAGAGTTGAGTGTCATCAGCATAGCAATGGTATGAAAAGCCATGTTTCTCAATGACAGAACCTAATGATGCCATGTAGACAGAGAAGAGAAGTGGTCCAAGAACTGAGCCCTGGGGCACCCCAGTAGTTAGATGTTGCGACTTGGACACCTAACCTCTCCAAGATACTTTGAAGGACCTATCTGATAGATAAGACTCAAACCACTGGAGTGCGGTTCCTGAGAAGCCCTTTGCCAGTAGGGTTGACAGGAGGATCTGGTGGTTAACCGTGTCAAAAGCAGCGGCTAGATCAAGCAAGATAAGTATTGAAGATTTGGATTCCGCTCTTGCCAGTCTTAGGCAAACTCTCTGAGTTTGGAGACTTCTGCCTCAGAGAGTGAAGAGAAGAATGTGAATGAGTGTATGTTTGCTTATGACATGTGCTTGATGGATTGTGGTGTGGAAAATTGTGCACTGATGTTTTTAATTTTATTAATGAAAAACGTGGCAAAGTCGTCAGCTATTAGAGATGAAGCAGGAGGGGGAGGAGGACAAATGAGCAAGGAAAATGTTTAAAAAAGTATGCGAGAGTTAGAGGAATTGTTAATTTTGTTATGGTAGTATGTCCTTTTAGCAGTGGAGACATTAGCAGAGAAGGAAGAGAGGAGTGACTGATACACATTAAGGTCAGTAGTATTTTTGGATTTGCACCACACCCTTTCAGCAGCTCTAAGCTTAGAACGATGTTCGTGTAGAACATCAGATAACCAAGGGGCTGAAGGGGTGGTACGGGCTGGCCTGGAAGACAAGGGGCAAACAGTTTCTAAACAAGATGTAAGAGTGGAGCAGAAAGTATCAGTAGCACTGTTTACGTCAAAAGATGCTAACAGTTTAGGGGAAGTGAAGATTAAACCATTGCAGATAGCCGGGAGGGTGAGAGTGAGCATAGGTTACGTCGAAAAATGACATGTAGAGGGGTAAGTGATGTGTCAGGAACCATGTTGAGGTTAAGAGTGAGGAGGAAGTGATCTGAGGTGTGCAGTGGAGTAACCAGTGGAGCAGTGTCGTGTGTAAATAAGGTCCAGTTGGTTGCCTGATTTTTGAGTAGCAGTAGTTGACACTCGGCTGAGTTCAAAAGAGGCAAGCAGAGTGTGGAAGTCAGCAGATAGAGGTTTATCTAGTTGGATGTTGAAATCTCCAAGCATAACTAGGGGAGTACCATCCTCAGGAAAGGTTTTAAACATGTTGCTAGAGAGGTGTCACCACCAACATGACAAATCACTTTAATTTAATAGATCGTTAAAGATCGCGAACACAATTCAAACACCAACGTGATTCTGTTCCTAAATTACAATGATTCTTCTGTTTCATTCCTCAACCTTTTACATGTGCAATAAATGTTGTGATCACTTGGTTCATCCGTGCAGCATATGATCACACCATTTCAATAATAAAACCTAAACACACACCCCCACTGCCACTGACCTAAAGAGAGCAGCTGTCATCTGTCATGAATGAAACAGCTTCACAGTCTTTTCAGCCACACAGCATCATTATTTCTGTTACAAACATTCAAATCACAGAAATACTGGGATAAAAGTTTATAGTTCATATATAAACTATGTATACGATGTGTATGGTAGCAATTAAAACAGAGTAAATCACCTTTTGAAAGTAATTTGACACTTCAAATGAAGATTTATCGATTACATTGTTATGCCAGTAGGTGGCGAAAAGGGGTGTTATTAAAATGTGTCTTTTAATTATACAAGAGATTTGTTAAAGAACACTGATTCATCCAGTAATTAAACAAGTACATCTTGAGTGAGTCATTGAATCATTCATTCATAAATTATGTGATTTTGTTTAGTTGTGTGTTTTTTCTTCAGAATCATGAGAGAACCACAACTTCCATTGGGGAAAAAATAAATAAATTAATTTATCCAAAATCATGCAGTTTTATTTTGCACACAAGCAGCTCTTAAAGAGTCTAGATTAAAAAAAGCATGTTGATTTTTTTTCATGGTATGCAAAAAAGAGACACAGGATAACTGTTTGATATCATTATTTAATCACATTGGAATCAAAACTGGGAATCGAAAAGAATCGAAATCGACAAGCAGAATCGGAATCAGAATCAGAATTGATAAAATTCAAACAATACCCAACCCTATACATAACACAATGTAAATAGTGAGCTAATATGAAATACTGAGGAAAAGTGAGGTAAAACCAAGCGGCAACCTTCTGGTCTCTCTCTTGAAACCAACACGGAAGTGTTCAGATGTACATTTTTCAATATTGTTATACACATGCCCCAAATATCAAGAAAATCACATACCAACCATTTACTATTGTAATTGTGTATTTATTATTTGGATATTTCGTGGGTACAGAGGTTCCTCTGTGTTGTTGTGGTCAGATATCAACGCGGAAGAGTGAAGGAAGCATGTGACACGATGACGTTGTCTTGTTATGGGACTCTAAAGATTGACAAGGCGAAGGACGAATCAGAGTTTGTCTGAGTCACAGCACAAACACGCAGGAGAGCACACACACACAACACTGGGAGAGGCTATTTATAATCAGATCGCGTAAATCAGTGGAAAATGAATAGAAATTATGATTATGTCAGAAGAAATATGAAGTAAACATGAGTAAGTATATCCATATATCTGCATGTACATGCAGCTTTGGACTATAATCCCTTATTGACGCTGTTCAGTGAATCTGTGTGAACACAAATAAACTGTTGCTGACCTGACTGAATATGAATGAGTGGTAAATGTCTATTCAAAATTTGATATAATACGGATTTATTATTTTGCACTCCTGACATAAATTACTAAATTACTGTTACTGCAACAATGTTTTAACAAAAATGTTTTTATTAAGTGGTCAAATATCGAAACAAAAGCCTTTAATCTTTCTACTGATTGCACAGTTTGTCCAGAGTGTGATGTTTAACGTGCTGTGAAAGTGAAACAACAATAATCTGGGATCGCCGATGATCCTTGAACACAAAGGGGTTTTAAACTGCAATTCATCGACCGGTCGCTAAAGACTGGCTCCAAAATGGAGTTAATCCCATAGACCCCCATGTTAAAATGCCCAACTCAGCAGAAAAAAAAAAAAAATGTTAACAGCCTGGTACAAAAAGTGGATTTGGTCTATATAGCTAATTTTGCCATTCATGACCACTGTGAGGGGGTGATTTTTTTTTAGAACTCATCCATTTAAACTATATTAAGTTCCTGCATAATTAAGGGCATGGGCGAGTGACAGTTGAGTGACAGTTGGATTGCCGCTGCTGTCACCACCGTCGAGCTAGGGGGGGCATGGTTTCAGCAACCAGCTTCACCCACGTCCCACCTCTTTGACCATTTTAAATTATTGAAGAGTGACGCATGGCGACACGCTGCCAAGATGCCAATGGCTCAGCAGTGGCAATCCACCTGTCACTTAAGTGGCCACGCTCTTCATTTTCTAAAAGAAAAATTACATTACTTTTTAACCAGAAATGCTCATCTTGCACTAGCTCCACGATGCATGTCAGTGACTTAACGCATTATGTAATCCCATTGGAAAGGTCGCGTGCAGTTAGCTCTTTGTCTGTTCGCTCTGGTTCAGAAAGGTAGGGTAGGGCGAAAAACTCCATCTCATTTACTCCTCCAACTTCAAAATCATCCGACATCTTTGTTTTACCTTTTTTTAAAGGGCATTTGACTTTCTTTGCATGGTTGCTTTGTAAACACTAGGTCCATACTTTCGCCTACATACCTACCTTTCCAACTTGACTACATAATGTGTGAAGTTGGGCTAGTGCAAGACGAGAATTTGGGGTACGTAATTTAAAAAAATAATAATAATTTAAGAAAACGACCAATCATTTCCAATAAGACCCTTATTGATCTTCTGGGATCGTGTAGAGCCTTTTGAAGCAGCACTGAAACTGCAATTTGGACCTTCAGCCTGTTGGTCCCCATTGAAGTCCATTATTTGGAGAAAATCCTGGAATGTTTTCCTTAAAAACCTTAATTTCTTTGTGACTTAAGACAGAAACACATGAACATCTTGGATGAAGTGGGGTTGAGGAAATTAAAAGGAAATTTTTATTCTGAAAGCGAACTAATCCTTTAAGTTAATTTATTTTCTGGAAATCAAACCCTCCATCCACAGTTCAACACTCATTTGCATCCACGATTCATCTCAAATCTGACGGCACAAGTATCTAAATTGCACAGACAGAGTTTGGCTAATGTATGTTACATTTGAAGGGAATGCATTCTAGCTTTCCAATACGTCAAAACAGTGATTATCAGTTTTGTGTGTCCACTCATCCGAAGCACGTACATGGAAAGCCACATCTCCAACAGAGCTCAAATACTGAGTTCTTTTTCAAGTCTTGTGCTTGAACAGACAAAATCACACAAAAAATGTAAACATGCCCATCTCTGCAAGTATCCAGTCAAACATAGCAGGTTATGTCTTAAGTGAAAGTAAACAATCAACAAAAACAACACATGAGTAACAGTATCTGATAAACCTAATAAGCTTAATTAACCAGCTGTCTGTGTTTTATCAAACAACAAATGACAAAAACTCACTGCTCTTGACTGAATAGCTTTTGTAACTTAATGGTTAATCTTTATTTAATTTATACACTGAAGATTATATGCAATGTTATTTTATATTTGATTATTTAAATTCTGTTGCCTTAGAGGTCAAGATTTGTAGTTTGTAAATGAAATTACAGTACTATATACTGTAATTGAGAATACAGTAATAATATGTAAAACATTTTACAGTAATTTACTGGCTTACTGTAAAATTTACCGCAATCTCTTTACAGTGTATCTGTCAGTATGTCTGTCTGTCTGTCTCTGTTTTAAACTAGTTGTGGATATGTTCTTTATTTTTTAAACCTATGGGAGTTTGTGCTGAATGAGTATAAAATCATTATTTTTGTATTTTTTATTTTTTTACAAAAATCCAAAACTATAACAGTCTTTCTAAAATACTTCATCTGAGAAATATCCATGCATAACGTCTGAACTGACAGTTAAATTTGATTTAATGACTGATTTCTACTATTTGGTGAAATATCACGGCAAGTGTTTCACACTAGCAGCTCTACCTTCAGACTGATGACACATCTCCACAAGGGCTGTCTTCAGCTCCAGAGAGAATTTCAGTTTCTCCGTATGGTTGTCAGAGTCCATAAAACCACTGCGTAATGCGAGGCTGTCAGCGGGAAGGGAGGGAGGGAAGCGGTGTACCATATTACGCAATTTAAAGCTGCAGACAGAGTGAGAGAACCTGGCCTTGGCTCAACTCGACTCTTCCCGAACACATCTGCACATTCACAGCATGTCTCTCAGTAATACTCAGTTCTCACATTATAAAATAAATCTCACTGCTTGTATTCATTCATGACATTGTAGCAAGAATGCAACACTAAATCTTTTAATTCAGAAAACATCACAACTATGCCCTAAAATATGAAGAGAGATTCATGGGGCTAGGGGAAAACTCAGAGTGAAATGGAATTTGGCACTTGAACGCCACAAAAGCAGTTTTTAAACACACACAGCCACTTAACATGAGATGACCTGTGCAAATAGAATCTTTTCACAAGTTCCAGAAATTAGTCCAAAATGCATGGAATAAATTAATATATTGGGGAATACTGATAAAGGGAATTATATAAATTAGGCTCACTGCAATAACTCTACTTCCACTGGGATATACTGTATGATACCTTCCAAATGTATTTGCTGCTTTGGCACCCCTCCTAAATTCCTTGCATTTTACAGGCTAAATATTCTCTTTCTTTCTAAATGTGGCACACATGAAAATATTTGGGTTATTTATACACCTGACCATCCGTCCAGTATAAAAACAGCTAACCACTGAAGTTTCCAAGCATAGTGTGGTCTTTACATAGCTGTTCAAATATAAAAATGATCCCAAACCCACAGACATGACATATCACTTCCTAAAACAGATAATAAGACATAATATACTACTCAAAATTTTGGGATCAGTAAGATTTTATTTATTTATTTTTAAGAAATGAATACCTTTATTCAGCAAGGGCACATTTAATTGATCAAAAGTGACAGCGAAGACATTAATAATGTTACAAAATAAACCTATTTCAAATAAAATAATACTTTTGTACTTTCTATTTATCAAATAATCTTGAAAAAAAGTTTCCTGATTTCCTAAAACTATGAAGTCCTTTTAAACTGTGATAATAATAGGACATTTTACTTGAACACCAAATCAGCATTTTAGAATGATTTCTGAAAGGTCACATGAATATTAAAATAAGAAAACGGTTGTTTTAAATTCTAATAATATTTTCCAATATTACTGTTTTTAATGTATTTTCATCAAATATAATAAGAGCATAAAAGACTTCTTTCAAAAACACTAAACATCTTACTTTTAACAGTAGTATAATATTTACCTTTAAAATAATATATATATAATATAATATAATTTTTTATATATATTTTTTTTTTAATTTTATAATATAATATAATTTTTTATGTCGAAAATTTGATCAACTCTGCATGCGTTGAACATTTTATAAACATTGTTGCGAAAGATTTTCAGTTCTGGCCCACTCCAACATTCTCATGCAACATCCTAGGATTACTCTACAGACCATTAGCCAAAATGCACCATCTCCTCAGGAATGCAGACAGTGCATTCTTTCCCCATAGGCTACTGGGAGGAGAGCTGCAAAATGGCATGCATTGATTTGTAGGGCAAAGTACAGCGATGAGAGAGACGAGCTGAAAATAGGACAGCAATAAAAAGTGAGAAAGAGTGAGATAGCAAGGGAGAGGGAAGGAGAGCGAAAGTGTCTGGTTGACAGAGATGCTGGAATGTGAGCTGCTCTGTCCAGCTGTGTGTCCAGAAGCAAAGGGGCCATCCAAATGCATCAGGTCATGAATAATTATGAGGTGCTTCCCACACTAATCTCAGGTCTTGAATTGTGTAGATTTTGATTGGACATGGATCAAAATGCTGAATTGTGATCAAAGAACCAAAAAAACACCAAATCAGAATTTCAAAGAATTTCAGCAGGGTAAAAATTGACCTTTATATATGTGAAAAAATGTGGATGAATTGAGAAAATTTACCAACCATAAACAAATTCTTACTGACCATGAAACTTGAATCACAAAAAAATAAAAATAAAAAATAAGAAAATAAAAAATTGTTCTTGTGACTGTGGAATTATTTAGCTGTGTTTCCTCTGTTTTGTCAGTCACATCATCATATACCATTTTTGTATTATTCTTTTTTTTACTTGTGCTCAGCAGTTCATTTTGGACCCTGATTGTGTGTGTGAACCTTGGACTTAAAGTATAGAATATGGCACATTAAATATTTTAAAGAATATTTGTCATGCATATGCTGTAGAATGTCAAAGTAAAAATATTTAAACATTTTATAATTAAAAAAAAAATAATTGACTACAACACTACTTAAAACACCATTAAATAAAAATCTATGCTTTCCAAGTCACATGATTACTTCATTAGCATCCACCTGTGTGCATCTGAAGGGCTTAACAGTCCACACGTCTACCAATAAGAACCAGAAACATTGTTTAAGTAATCCTAAAACTATATCCTTCAAGAGAGTAAAATTATATAGTAAGCACTATATGGAATGATAGTGAATTTGGTTGTAGTCCAAAGCTGAACATCCAAAAAAGAAAGTCATTGAAAGAAAGGTCCCCAAGAGGCATCTAGAAGTCTCAACACATAAAAATACCAATCAAGAACGGTACACACATTTCATAAATCTCTTATGCATTAAGATGAATGCTGCTAAGATGTGTAGTTGAACCTAACCCAGCACATCAAACTTCCCCGCAGTGAAGCCTGCTGTTTTGGGGATGATTCCTTAAATCAGGGACTGGAAAACCCATAAATATTGAGGAAAAGATGGAAGGAGTAGAGAACAATCTTACTGTAAAAAAAATAAAAAAATAAATAAATAAATGTGCACCAGGACTGAGAAACCTGTTCATTTTCAAATAGTAATGTTGATACAACATGTTGGGCAATACACATGGTCTAATTTCTGCCAGGAACAGTTTATCTTAAAGGGTTCATATGACATTGCAAAAAAGAACATTATTTGGTGTATTTGGTGTAATGCAATGTGTTTATGCAGTTTAAGGTTCAAAAAACACATTATTTTCCACATAATGTACATTATTGTTTCTCCTCTATGATGCCCCGCCTTTCTAAAAACGCATCGATTTTTACAAAGCTCATCGTTCTGAAAAGTGAGGTGGGCTCTGATTGGCCAGCTATCCAGTGCGTTGTGATTGGCTGAATACCTCAAGCATGTGACGGAAATGTTACACCCCTTAACACTGTGATGCTGTGTCCCCCTGCGCAACGAGACAAAACCAGTAAAACCCATTATAAACGAGGCATTTGCTGCATCCAGTGGGGACATAATTACTGATTATAATGACTTATACTGTCTTTTTACGTGTTGTGTTGCGTTGCGTATCGTGCCATGTAAACATAAAATCTTGTCTGCATTTGTGATTGGAGAAACGACAAACAACAAGCGCTACTCTACACTGCTCAAAACTCTTGTTTGAATCATCAGTGGCAATCCTTTAAATCATTTAAATATGAAAACTTACTTACAGGCTGTGAGTCAGAAGCGCCAGACTGTCCTTGCGAAGTTGGAATTGCCCCACATACACCGGCATTGTAGGCTACTCTCTCAGGAAACAGTCATCGTCCTACATAAAATGCACTGCACACATCTGAATATTTGGGTTGACCTGTTCCGGAAAAGTGTTGCAAAAACAACTTAACCAATGATTTCTAGTTGTTTCCTCTTTTGAAAGGCCAAACAAAGTAGTTTCGCTTTCACAACGAAACACACAGCGTCTCCACGACATGGTGGCAGCAAAAATACTATGGCGACAGTGATTTTACCAAGTACAACGTGTTCCTAGATCAACATCCTTGTTGATCCTGGAACAACATTCCACTTAACCAATCAGAATTGAGGGATAACTTTTCAGGAAATATCTGTTTTAGGCTTACGATCAGGGTTAGGTGCTTCTACACCCTTGTTAATCAGCTATCATTTCACACTGATTTCAGGAATAAATTATGGGTAGTTTTAGGTTTAGGGGTAGGGATTGGGTTTAGTCTATATTTTTGGACAGTAATGTTGATCCAGGATCAACAAAAGATTCAGGAACATGTCTTACTTGGCAAAATCACAGCGACCACAATAACACAGCAAGAAGTTATGCCTTCTTTCTTTGCGTGAACATTTGGGCGGCATTATGCAAATCTTCCCACATCGTGATGTAGATGTGGGGGCGTGTTAGAATGAGCCGTTTTAGGAGGGCATGGTTGACTCTTAACTTTTATAAATAATATCTCTTTGGTTTTGAGTCTTTAGTCTCTGCAACTTTACAGATTGTCTTCATGCACCAAGAGCTTCAAAGAGAAAGGAAAAATTTAAATCGCATCATATGACCCCTTTATGATTACTAACACCATGGTTGCTCAATCTAGCTGCAGGACCTATTTCAAAGAAACCAATTCGCAATTTTCCAGAGAACATTGCATAAAGACTGAAGCTGTGTCTCAATTCAAGATTACAAGTTTTTTTTTTTTCTTCAGTTTTTACGACATCCCCTTGCACAACTGGATAAGAAGGAGGGTTTACTTTTGTTTTTTTCAGTTCAAAACTTTGATAAGCAAAAATACACAAATCACAAATTTAGTTTCCTAAATGTCACAAACAAACTACTTACTAATTAGCATATATTGTAACCAGCAAAGTTTTAGTGTATATATAAGTACATGCATTGTAAAGCAGCTCTTTTTCTAGATAGCTGGAACTCTACCTAGAAAGGTTTAGGATCGGTACTTATCACTAACACTAAAGCTTTAGTTATATCCTAAACTTAAATTTGCAAAGAATGTGGACTAGTGCTTCTAAACACTGACATGACCTCCTCATTATTTAAAGTGAAGATGTGAAAATCGTAAAGTTTCATCAGAATTTAATCATCTTATCGAGTCTTTATTTGCAACACCTTATTAACTTTGGACTCGAAATCTGGGTCAGCTGATTTATTGCCCTTGTCTTCTACCTGTCTTTCACACCTTTTTATACATCCATGATTTAATGACAAGGCGGTAGCAAAGTTTTTAAAAAATACATTCAGGAGACTTTATTCAAGGCTGTAGATGTAGGGAAACATTCCTGGACTCACTCAAACACATTCAATGGGTATGTCAAAACCTCTTGAAGGAGAAGCTGAAATTTTCTGAAAGTGTGTTATTTTAACATTACGGTATATTATATTAAGTGTTATGATTACTCAAGAACAAGCTCTGTGTCAGGATACTTGCACAAACATGTTGGCTATTAAAGACAGAAATACTAAGAGAACAATAATTGGGCCATTTGCCAATTTTATCTCCCCAAACAAACAGGCTTTGCTATAGCAACAGAGCAGTGATGTCTAGGCTTCATTTCACATTCACACAATCAGTGTTTGGGATTGACAACTACATTTACAACTGGTGTGACTCTTTAATTATACAGCTCATACAACAGCAAATTAAAATGTGTTTTTACAAATATCATAAACTGTTAGATTTCTATACATTTTTGAGAGGCTACACTGCATAACATTTTACAACCTAAACTAACCTTCACAAGAAAAGTTCAAATAATCAGATATTTTAAAAGTCATACAATATGACCGTAACCCACATTCTGAGGGTTATTAGTAGCCAAAAAATGGCTACTGACCAAAATGACAAAGATATTTAATGCATAAATATTTAATGTAATCTAAGGGGCTAATCTATTTCTTTATTTCTTCTTTATA
Source organism: Cyprinus carpio (assembly GCF_018340385.1). Taxonomy (NCBI): domain Eukaryota; kingdom Metazoa; phylum Chordata; class Actinopteri; order Cypriniformes; family Cyprinidae; genus Cyprinus; species Cyprinus carpio. The sequence goes on along the minus strand of NW_024879345.1, from coordinate 3,951,366 downwards.
ATTATTATTATTTTAATGAATAAATTAATATAACCATATTCAGAACCACAGGATTAACAGCCATATTATTCTGTGCTAATGCAGCCTGTGAGAGAACAGGAGGGTGAGGGAGATTCTTCACTCCTTCAGCACTACATCATGCTTGAATCTTCTGAGAATATATATATATATATATATATATATATATATATATATATATATATATATATATATATATATATATATATATATATTCTTTTATCGAAATAACAGAAGACAAGTCGCCGGGTCAAGAACCAGTGCTGAATCATAAAACATTAGAAGATGGTTAGTATAATTTAGTATGCCCATGATTTTCATGTGAACCTTAATAGCACAATGGTCACACCTCAGTTGCTCTTCCTGATTTCTTTAATACTGGGAAACTCCATTATTTTGGAGCCACTGGGCATAGGACGCTATAAGAAAGCTTCATGTCAGGATGGCTGAATGGGCAACCAGGGAGAGTAGAAAAGCTTTTGGAAACATGGACAATCACTAATTGGAGACGAGATTCATTGGCAATGAGCAACAGTTTCTTATGCAATCTGAATGATGAATAGGACTGAAGCTTGTATAGTTGTGTACATGTTTGCTGTATGGGTGGGCTAAATTTGTTCTTTAATTCCACCAATGAACACGTCCAAACCATATCTCACACTGGAGGGTTTCTATTTGAATTTACAGTTAATTTTCATTTTTGTAATTAAGAAGAATGCAGTGGCTAGACAGGAAATGGTCTTCCTAGTTGGTAATATGCTGCACTGCATATATATATATATATATATATATATATATATATTAGTATTAGTATTATTTATTTATTTATTTGGCTAAATTATAACTATAAGCCTATAAAAATATAAAATATGCAAAGGAATAAACATCTAAAAGCAAATATTTATTTCAAAATATGTATCCATTATGATTACATAAATACCTATAATACGAAGTAAGCAGTTTTGCATGGCGTGTTTTCTATGATAAATTTTAACTGCTCCAGACATCAACTGTTCATCTGAATTACTGTACTGTAATTACGAGTTTCTGACTAAAAACCATTCAGGTCTTCATTGGACTCGTAATTACAAATTGGAAACTTATATGAAAGCTTGGATATTTCTCTCAAACGTTGTATAAATAAAAACAAAATGGAAGCGGCCTCCACAGTTAGCTCCTACCTCAACACGTATTGCTGTTTGATATGTCATTTGATTAGAGTTAATGATAATGGTGTGCTTTCTTTGTTCTAAAACGATCACATGCAGAATATAAGGGAATTAACATAGTGATTAAATTATTTGCTGTCATTAATAACCAAGCGCTTAACTTAAGCGCTGTGATTCTCGCCACAGAAATTAATCTGAGAACATTCCTCCAAGTAGAATCACTGAGTTGCTATATTGCAATTACAGTAATTCCAATTCAACGTGACTGCAACATAAGACACAGTGAACCTCCATGCGGCAGAATAATGATCACAGCAATACTAATTCTGGGTCAAACTCAACATGACAACTGTATGATTATTAAATGTTGACACTAGAGATGGGAGAATTTCAGTCTGGTTAAAAACAAAAACATTTGAGCAGGATTGGAAAAATGCAATCCCTCTTGAACTTCCAGGATATATGCAAGAAACAGAAATAAAAGGATCTCATCCAGAGCTGAACTAAGAAAAAATGCAGCACATACAAGATAGAAAGTCACAAACACACCAATGTTGAGTTGCATTAAACTTCAGTTTGTTATGCACCCGGACCGCCTGATCCAGGACAGATCACTCTGACCACAGTACCCATAATCATCCCTTATGAGTCACTAACTCAATGTACATAAGAGCTAAATGAATGAACAGCAGGGATTTCCACTGGCTGAACTGTGGTGTTCAGGCTCGGGTCTATACTGTCACGACCCTGCCTCAGTCCAGGGGGTATTAACACTCAATAGGAAACCATGAATGATAGCAAAATGATGCAAAATAGAATGTAGTACATCCGTGGTGTCCCCCAGCCATTGAAAGTTACGGCCGTTAAGCTCATGATCAATTTGATGGAATTTGTTAAAGTATTAAAGGAAAACACACCCCCAGAATGGTAAAATTACTATTCAAAACCCAAGTTATGAATGCTATCTCTATTTGACCACTCTGGCATTTAATATACAGGCCTGAATCGTGAAAACAAGATGCCAAACCATCTGAATGGAATATATTCCATTATCAGAATGTGTAGGATCACTTGCAGGTTTTCTTTAGGCATACACAGATCTTACAGTTACAAATTTCCATAATACTTTAACAGGAATCTCCTGGATACCACCTAACAACAAATGGTCATTCTTAACATTACTGTGTCCGTGTTACAGTATAATTTTGATTGTAGAGGAATATATTAATCAACAATATGTACTATTAGTTTGCCCAAAAATGACCATTCTGCCGTCATTTACTCATGTTATTCTAAACCCATAAGACTTTTGTTCATTTTTGAAACACACATGAGAATATTTCTAATGAAACCTGGGAGATTACTGTACTTCCATTGAAAATCCATTTCACCAAAACTATGACACTATAACAAGTTTATAAAGACATTGTAAAAGTAATCAATATAAATCAAGTGGTTTAAGCTAAGTCTTCTAAAGAGAACCAAATACTTTGTATGATGAACAAATTTAATTTAGGTTTTATTTACATATAACATGGATTTTATTGTTTTTTTTTTTTTGTACTGTCCCTTTGACATATATTCATTATATAGCCTATGTTCAAGCAATTAACTAAGTAAGTAAAAAAAAAAAAATTAAGACATATTCAGTGACAAAAACATCTTTTAAGGGTGTTAAGGTTTTACATTTAAGAAAACAGTTCACAATTTTTTCACAACTTGCCTCATAAAGCTTGCCAGAAATTAAATACATGTATGAGGATGGAAATAACACCATGTTTACATCTCTTGTATTAATGGATAAATAATAAGCTGAGAAGTTTAACACAAACCTTCCCTACTCTCATCTACACACACTACCCCCATTCCACAGTCCTTCAGCACTACCTCATGCATGAATCACCGCTCGAAGCTTTTTAACTTTGTCATGCTCTTTAAACGGGGGTTTAAATCATTGTGGACACATATAAAAGCATTCATGAACCAGAACTCACCGGTGTCTTGTGTGTGTAAAGCCCTGCGTCTATCCAGTCACAGAAAGCTAAATGCACACAGTATTAAAAGACTGCTTCACCATTACTGCTTCTGCTTCTGGATCTCTAATATCCTAATCCAAGTGTCCACAATGTATCTATCTCTCAGCTGACTCTCTCCAATTCAAACCAAACAACTCCTCCTTTTCCAGTAGCTCCACCTTTAAAAGCTTCATCATCCTCCCACTAAACTGTGTCTTCAGTCTCAGCCTGTCAGTGGAGGAACCTCCCAAGAATGAAATAGGAGTTAGTACCCCATGCTATTCCTCAGCCGACAAACTACAAAACCTCATGTTTTTTTTTTATTAACATCATCTGTCATCAAAATTGATGTCAACTATAAATGAAAGTAAAAAAACTGTCCCGATTTAACTGAACATTTTGACATGGTTTAGTCTAACAGACACACAATAAAAAAAAAAAAACAAAACATTTTAAAAATAAAATAACTTCTCTTAATGACTGTATAAAAAAAAACACGAAACAAACCTAAAATACCTTCTTTCTTCTGTGGAACACAAAAGAAGATGTTTTGAAGATTGTTGGTAACCAAACCATTTTGGTGTTAATTGATTTGCATTTTATGGAAATCAATCAATCAAAATATTACTTTGAGATATTTCTCAAAGCATTTTCTTTTATGTTCCAAGTCAAGTCAAGTCAGCTTTATTTATATAGCGCTTTAAACAAAACAGATTGTGTCAAAGCAACTAAACAACATTAATTAGAAAAGTGTGTCAATAATGCTAAATGACAGTTAAAGGGCAGCGGCAAGGAATCAAAACTCCATCGGTGACAGAATGGAGATAAAACCTTGGGAGAAACCAGGCTCAGTTGGGGGCCAGTTCTCCTCAGGCCAGACGAAACCAGCAGTTCAATTCCAGGTTGCAGCAATGAAGAATGAAAGTCATACAGTCTTGGAATGACATGAGGTTGAGTAAATGATCGCAGAATTTTCATTTTTTTGGGTGAACTATCCCTTTATTTTCAGTTTGACCCTCTGGAAGATGTATTTTTTTTACATTTATGGTAGAAACTGACAGCTGTGAATTCAAAAGTATTACAGGATGAAATTTTGGTGACTACATTTTGCACTTTCTAACTGTACTGTATATGTAATTAAATAAATTTGAAATTACAGTACAATTAAATTGTAAAGTTAAGATATCAACTGAAGTGACCTGTTAAATATCTCTGTCACTGTAAAATGCAATGATTAAAAACATGTTGTATTTTTCATACAGGGAGGGGCAAGGAATTTCATACATTTAAAACATGATTGTAGTTCAATGTTTTATCACACAAATACATTGCATGGCTAAATAAATATGGATAAAAATATTGTAAATATTTTACAATAATATTACAGAGAAAATACAAAATTGTGCTTAAAAATATAGATTTACCACATTTACCAAGGCAATTACCTTGTTAACTAATGAACAGATTTTATTGTATATTTTGTTGTATAATGCCTATATCACTCCCATTAAACATTATTTCTTTTTTTCCCTACGAAAACCAGAGTTTTAACACTTGCATATGTTCACATTGTACATGTCAGATTCAACAAGTTAATAGGATCTTAATCTGCTGCTATTTTCTGTTTTCAGTAGTGCGGTGTTGTTATTTTTTCATGCTACATCTCTACACTGTGATATAGTGTTAACTGGAAGCGTTACCTTAAGGATGTAACACTAATATTTCCTTAAGGAAATATCCTTCCGAATTTATTTATTTATTTATTTATTTATTTATTTATTTTTAAGCTAATGATTCAGTCATGCTGAATTATTCAATTCACGTTTTGAATTCAATGAATAAGACCATTTCTTTAAGATGATACCCACGTGAAGCCCACCTGACAAAACATTTTACAGCCTAATATTAAGCTGTGAATTATTGCTATAGAAGTTTCCTTTACTCTCTATGATTCTAGAACAGAAGCCACACCTCTCAGCCCTCTCTCGCCCACTGGTCTTATTTACTCACAAGTTCTTCCTAAGGGCACCCAACACCCGTTTTTCCTGCCAGTGCACACTCACAGATTTAACTTTTGGGTGAACGCTTGTTTCGAAAAAAATATCGGAGTGAGAATTGAAAGCCATCGCTTACCTCTCTATGCGGAGAACAACCGTGTCTTATTCACTGTTATATGTGAATGTGTGCATGTATTTGTGTGCTGCGCGCTGGACGCTGTCAGTATTCCAAAGTCTCCGCCCACTCAAACCAAACCCCACCCACTCCAGGGCAACACCACCCCGTCATCAGCCACTAGCGTTTCGAGTTCTGGCCAGACCCCCGCGCGACCCAATGTGTGCGTTGAATAAGCCGAGCGAGTGACACGGCTCTGAGCACACACTACTGACAACATGGCTGTGTGTACACACACACAAACATGTTTAACGCAAACTTCTTTGCCCTTAACTGGTTAAACATTGACGTTGCATTATGTTCTTGGCAATTAAAATAGTCCCCACAAGCTCATGGATCAAGTTTTTGAACGTTGAATCGTACCGAATACGAAAAAAAAAAATCTGCAATAATAAGAACATTAGCCTACTACTAATAAGACCATAAATATGTTGTCTATAAAGTAAATTAGTGTTCAATCCATGTCGTTTATACTGGCTAAAATATCAAACTCTTAGACAACAACTTACTTTTAATATTATACAATTTTACTTAGGCTTGTAAAATAAGTGTTTTTTCACCATGATGGTGGGTACTAGTATGAACAACATTTCCTTGTTTGCAAACACTGATGACGTATTTTATGGGCGGAGCCTACCGGGTGGTAGAAAATGCCAGATCTAAAGTAGCAGTCTATGGAAGCCATGGAATAAAACAATAAAAAAGGAAATTTTGAGTTTATATTTCAAAAATCTGATTTTTTTCTTTAAATTCCGAAATTATGTCTAGTAATTCTGGTAAGAAAAATCAACTTGTTATTCTCTCTTTTTCCCTCGGCTCAGAATCATGAGGTTATAATCACACTTCAGGTTTTTTTCCCTCAGAATTGACAAACTCGCAATTGTTGAGTTTAATTAAGTCACAAAGATCGAACTAGGAGATAAACTTAAAAAAAAAAAATTTAAAAAAAAGAGTCAGAATTGTGAGATAAAATAGTTAAATGTTATGTAAAATGTTATAGGTTTAAAGGGTTACTCCACAGCAAAATGAAAATTGTGTCATTAGTCACTTACCCCCATGTTGTTCCAAACCTGTAAAAGCTTCGTTCGTCGTTCGGAACACAATTTAAGATAGTTTGGATGAAAACGGGGAGGCTTGAGACTGTCCCATAGACTGCCAAGTAAATAACAGTGTCAAGGTCCAGGAAAGTATGAAAACATTCATCAGAATAGACCATCTGCCATCAGTGATTCAACCGTAATGTTATGAAGTGACGATAATACTTTTTGTACACAAAGAAAACAAAAATAACAACTTTATTTAACAAAAGTGGCGTAACGCCATTTTGGCAATTCTGAGCAGTACACAGATGGCGTATGCTCTTCTGTGTCCAGGTAAGGTCTGTGGTTCAGGAGTGGCTTAACAAGAGGAATACGACAACTGTAGCCAAATTCCTTGACACATCTGTGTGTGGTGGCTCTTGATGCCTTGACCCCAGCCTCAGTCCATTCCTTGTGAAGTTCATTCAAATTCTTGAATCGATTTTGCTTGACAATCCTCATAAGGCTGCGGTTCTCTCGGGTTGGTTGTGCACCTTTTTCTTCCACACTTTTTCCTTCCACTCAACTTTCTGTTAACATGCTTGGATACAGCACTCTGTGAACAGCCAGCTTCTTTGGCAATGAATGTTTGTGGCTTACCCTCCTTGTGAAGGGTGTCAATGATGGTCTTTTGGACTACTGTCAAATCAGCAAGCTTCCCCATGATTGTGTAGCCTTGCGAACCAAACTAAGAGACCATTTTGAAGGCTCAGGAAACTTTTTCAGGTGTTTTGAGTTGATTAGCTGATTGGCATGTCACCATATTCTAATTTGTTGAGATTTTTGTAGGTTTTTGTTAAATGTGAGCCAAAATCATCACAATTAAAAGAACCAAAGACTTAAACTACTTCACTCTGTGTGCACTGAATTTATTTAATACACAAGTTTCACAATTTGAGTTGAATTACTGAAATAAATGAACTTTTCCACGACATTCTAATTTATTGAGATGCACCTGTATTCTGACGATGCTTTTCATACTTTCCTGGACCTTGACACTGTTATTTATTTGGCAGTCTATGGCACAGTCTCAAGTCTAGCGGTATTCATCCAAAATATCTTAAATTGTGTTCTGAAGACGGACAAATCTTTTACGGGTTTGGAACGACATGGGGTTAAGTGAATAATGACAAAATTTTCATTTTGGGATGCTTTAACTGTAGGGCTAATACAATATGTCCCCTACATGTGAATATTATATAGACGTATTGTTTAAATCTAATTTATAATTAAAAGTAGGGTAATCATTGCAGGTTTCATCCATAGTTTGTCCGTTTAAATTTCTGTGTTTAGCTTCAGATGGCGTCTTTGATGACAGTATTATATAAAAAATTATTAGCATTCCGATTCTGACATCCAAAGGCACAACCATACATTTTTTTTCTCTTATTCCATGGATTTCCCTCTACTTGTTCCCAGTGTTTTTCTGCCACCACAATGTATGCAGAGCTGCAAATGATGTAACTGCGACGTCTATTCCAAATTGGTCTATAGGCTGTACAATGAAGAAGAAATGTCTTATCCTGTCAATTTCAGGGACAACACTGAGGGCATATGCAGTCCAAAGGTGAATAGCCTGCTGACAGTGAGCAGAGGGACATCAGTAGTCAGTAGCATGCCTAACATGTCATAAAAAAAATAAAATTAAATAAAATTAAATAAAAATATTATATAAAAATGATTCCCATCTGAACACTTAGGCATAAAGAATGTGCAATCATTACTTGCAGTCTTGTTAAAGGAGCCGCCTCAGTGCTAAAGAGAATTTGTTCACTGGTTTAAAACTGAGCAATTAGCTGAGTCATTAATTTAGACAGTCAAAGCACTAGTCTTTTTGAGAAAGAAAGAGAGAGGAAAAATAAAAAAGAACACACAAGTGCAAGTACGTAAATAATCAAAGAAAATTATACCCCATTTTATTTTGCCCACTGAAGCACACAGAAGTCCTGTCTTGCAGACTTAATCAGTTTCTTTCTGTTATCATGTCTCCTTCCATTTGAAAAGGCTGATGGCATGAGACTGATAAGAGTAACCATTAAATCAAATAGCTAATAGCTTTGACTCTGTGATACATTTACAGTAATTATCAGAAGACAAGGCCACTGTAGAACAAGAGGCTGGTCACAAGATTTTACACTACACTGTAAAAAATGTGGAGTAGGATTTACTTGAAAAAACTTTGCAAATTTTTTTCACTCAGAAAAGGCAAGAAAATTTACAAACATTTGCCAAGTAAAAGCCTAAACATAATTATTAGTAGGTTTAATTAGACATATTTAAGTTAAATTTACTTGGAAATTCCCAGTTAATTTTGTTGGCTCTTTGTTTGTAAATTTTACATTATGTAATGCTTATCACTGTAAAAAAATGTAAAAAAATTTCCTTCTTTTGCACTCATATATTTTAAGTAAAACTCAAACATTGAATTAAATAAAATCTGCAAGTTTTTACAATTTACTTTAACAAGGCAACACTTGAAAACCACCATTCTACTACAACATGTGATTCACTTGCAAACATGCAAGTAAGCATGTAGACAGGCTATTATAATTTTAAGATAATATACTGTACCTACTCTATAAAATGAATAGTCAAATGAACACAGAGACCTCAATACTTGGTACATCACACACAATGACGGTAACAATCAGTGAATAGTGTTTGAGTATGAATGGGTCATTTTGAGTAGAAAAATGAACTCCAGGTGTCACAAAACAGTATGTTCCTAAAACAAACAACAACTAACAACTAAACTATACAACTTACAACAAAAGCAACCATAAAACAGTGTACATTTTTAATTATTCATGCCCCACTGCATGATGGGAAATATGGGATCATAACTTTGATATTTACTTAAAGAATCCTTGTAAACATAACAAACGGTTCTAAGTAAAATATACTTGAGTTTTTTTTTTACTTTAATTTCTACTTAGGCAGTTCCATTTGAATTTACTTATGTATTTAAGTAAAATAAATAAAAACGAAACCTCAAGTAGCTTATTGAATTAAACGTGATATTTTGAAGTAAAAAGACAAAATAGGATTTGTTTGTAAAATTTACTTAACTGATGCTATCTTTATTTACAAGTTCAAAAAATCACTTTTTACAGTGTAGTTGGAAATTGTTATACACTCATAAATAAAGGTTTGGCAATGTTTATGAAGTCAAGTCAAGTCTGCTTTATTGTCAATTCTTCCACATGTACAGTACATACATACAGAGAATTGAAACTGCGTTACTCTCAGACCCTTAGTGCATACAGATAACACTAGAACATTAGAACATTAGAACAGTAGAACATTAAATACAGATAATAAAATATAAAGTAAAACATAAGAAAAAAGAAAGATAAGTAAAGCAGCACAAGGCACATGGTAGATAGAGTGCAAACCAGTAAAGTAAACAGTGCAGATATAATGACTGTAGTGCAAAAAAGCTTATTTTGTCTGATTAAAGTGTCAAAAATCTCAGAGAGCAGTTCTTTATTTAAACTGACAGAAGAGGTGGTTGAATGAGGTCAGTTAACTGCTGAATGATGTAGTGAGCAGACCAATGCTGTACAAAGTGTCTGGTGCATGTCCCAGTGTGTTAGTGGGAGCTGGGGGCGGGGGGCAGGGACTGAGTTTTAGAGTTCAGTGGTGCATGGGGAAAAAGAGGGGAGGGAGGGGGGGGCAAGGTCAGGAGGGAGTTCATCTTCCTGACAGCCTGATGAATGAAGCTGTCCTTCAGTCTGCTGGTCCTCGCCTAGAGACTCCGCAGTCTCCTCCCTGATGGCAGCAGACTGAAGAAACTGCGTGATGGGTGGGTGGGATCACCTGCGATGCAGAGGGCTTTACGGGAAGACGGATTTCATAAATGTCCTGGATGGAGGGGAGGGAGACACCAACGATCTTCTCAGCTGCTTTCACTATGCGTTGAAGGGTCTTCCGGCAGGACGCGTTGCAGGCGCCATACCACACAGTGCTGCAGCTCGTCAGAATGCTCTCGATGGTGCCTCTGTAGAAGGTGCACATGATGGGGGCCGGGTCTCTGGCTCTTTTCAGTTTGCGGAGGAGGAAGTAGAGACGCTGCTGTGCTTTCTTGGCCAGTGTTGCAGTGTTTTCAGTCCAGGAGAGGTCCTCTGTGATGTGCACACCCAGGAACATGGTGCTGCTCACTCTCTCCACAGACGAACCGTTGATGGTCAGAGGAGCATGCTGAGTGTGCACTCTCCTGAAGTCAACAACAGTCTCCTTCGTGTTCTCCACGTTCAGAGAGAGATTGTTGTCACTGCACCACCCGGCCAGGTGGCTCACCTCGCTCCTGTAGTTTGTCTCATCTCTGTTGCTAATGAGACCCACTACAGTCGTGTCATCCGCAAACGTAATGAAGAGGTTGGAGTTGTGTGATGGTGTGCAGTCATGGGTCAGCAGAGTGAAGAGGAGGGGGCTCAGCACACATCCTTGGGGAGCCCCAGTGTTCATTGTGATGGTGCTGGATGTGTTGCTGCCGACTTGTACTGCCTGAGGTCTTCCAGTCAGAAAGTCTAACAGCCAGTTGCACAGCGAAGTGTTGAGCCCCAGATTGACTAGTTTGTGAATGAGCTGTTGAGGGATGATTGTGTTGAATGCTGAACTGAAGTCTATGAACAGCATTCTGACGTCTTTTTTCTCTAGATGTGTGAGTGCTGAGTGGAGGGTAGTGGCGATGGCGTCATTGGTGTGTTTGGACCAATATGCAAACTGGAAGGGGTCCAGGGAGTGGGGGAGCGCAGATTTGATGTGTTGCATGACCAGCCGTTCAAAGCACTTCATGAGAATGGGGTAAGTGCAACTGTACGGTAGTCATTGAAGCAGGATGGAGATGGCTTCTTCTGGACTGGAATGATGGTGGTAGCTTTGAAGCATGTGGGGACAACAGCCTGACTAAGTGAGATGTTAAAAATGTCTGTGAAGACATCAGTGAGTTCCGCTGCACAGCTCTCAGTACACGCCCAGGAATGTTGTCAGGACCCGGAGCTTTGTGGGCGTTGATCCTGCTGAGGGATCTCCTCACGCTGTCCAGGAACAGCTTCATCTCCTGGTCACAGGGAGGAGGTGAAGTCTTCTGTGCAGTTATGCTGTTTTGTTCCTCAATGTAATCGAAGAAGGCATTCAATTCGTACAGCAGGGAAATGGTGCTGTCACAGGTCCGCGGTGGGGGCTTGTAGTCCGTAATGGTCTGTATCCCCTGCCACAGGCTCCGAGTGTCTCTGCTGTCGCTGAATCGATGAGCTATCCTCCTGGAGTACTGTCTCTTAGCCTCTCTGATGCCGCAGGACAGGTTGGCCCTAGCTGTCCTCAGGCCCACCTCATCTCCAGCTCAAGGCAGCGTTCCGCATCTTCAGGAGTCTGTAGACCTCCCCTGTCATCCACGGCTTCTGACGGGCCTGGACAGTAATGGTCTTTGTGACTGTTACATCATCAATACACTTGTTGATGTAGGCAGTGACAGTCTCTGAGTACTCTTGGAGGTCTGTGGTGTTATTGTATGTGGTACCCTGTTTAAACATATTCCAGTCAGTGGTGTCAAAACAGTCTTGAAGAGCCTCAGACAACCCTTCTGGCCTCAGACAACCCTTCTGGCCACACACTCCTGTTTGTGAACTGATTTGGCGAATTTAACGAGCTGTCTGTATGCAGGCATTAGCATGATGTGATGTGGTCTGAGGCACCGAGGTGGGGGGGGGGGGAGGGGGAGGGCTTTGTTTCCGTCAACAAAAAAACACAACAGTCTCTTACAGTCCTCTAAGTTGAGTGTAGTAATCGGATGTAGTCTAGTTTATTGTCCAAAATGCGTCCATTAGCCAGTACGATAGTGGGGATAGCTGGCTTGTGAGGGTTAGCCGTTAGCCCGGAGACCTCCACGCTTACCCCTCTTCTGCTTCCTCTCACGCCGCTTGTGGCGCCTCCGCTGTGGGTGAGATGCAGCAGTGGGGGTCGGTGATGGTGAAGGCCTCTGGAGCAGACAGAGATCCCACAGCTCTTCAGTGTTTACGGAGTTTAACTCTAAAAAAGTGGTTCAGCCGACATTGAGCAGAAACTCCCGATTGTATGTGCGCTCAAATACAGGTAGACGCGATAAAGACGTACAAAAACACTGCAACTCACAAGACAACAAACACGAAAACACCATTCTGACGGAAGAGAGAGAAGCCGCTGCATGTGGACGCGCCGCCATTACTTGTTATTAGCACATTCAACAAGTAATCCTTGTTTTCTTAAGAACCAATTTTGTTGTGGTGGTTGTATAAGGATCTTTGGTTGGCTGTATGATTCTTTGGAAATCATGTTCTTCAGATCAGTGTATTGTATTCTGGGTTCTTCAAATCCACAGGAAACTAACTGCTTTCTGTGGAACTAGAGATGAAGAAGGTCTTGTGGAAAATTTTCAACTATAATTGCATCATGCTGTAAGATGCTGTTTGGTTCTAATTAGAACTTTAATTCTTAAAGACCCCATAAAATGAGTTGACGAGTGCATGTATTTTCTAATGAAATCTGATATCGGGGCTTAAAGCAAAGGGCCTTTACTGTCACAGTCATGTACCATGATTTGATACTTGCTACTGCCATTCAGGCTTATTATGAGGCAGATCATGTAGGCTATATGCATGGTATTGCAACAAGCATCATTATTTTCTGCAATAATAAAATAGTGCATTTTAAATATATAAGCTCTCTTTTACAACTTTTAAGAGTAAATTACTATACAGACAAAAAACAAATGTATTAAAAAGCCACAATTTTAATTTCATAAAGTGTATGATGGCCCTTTATGTTATTCAACCAAACAAGTTTTCTGTCAGAAATATTCTATAAATGCATTCTCTATGATTTTAGCATTCACTCTTAAAAATGAAAGCTCTTTGTTGGCATCAAGTTCCATGAAGAACCTTTAACATCTATTGCACTAAAGGTGCTATGTAGAGGGGAAAGGTTCTTCAGATTGCTCTTCACATTAAACAAAAAGGTTCTTTTGGGAAAGTAAAAATGGAATTGCTGTGAAAACCCCTTTTGGAACTACAGATCACATCCTTCCATGTTGTTTGCTTCCAAGATATTCTTGAAAGCAGGAGTTCCCAAACTTGATGTAAAATCTTTACTTGAAGTTAATATTTTAATAATTTAACAACACATTTGTATGTGTACAGTGCTCTGATGCTGATTATAATAATAGTATTAGTAATATGTCTTAACTGTTTTAACATACAGTATTTGAAAATTACAATTATGAAAAACAGTTATTTTTATTTTACATTTAACATAATTAATTATTAAGCTTTTCATCATCTTACAAACCCCCTGTAGTTCCTCTCATTAACTCTCCACTTGGGAAGCTGCTTTAGGGCAACACGCATCTGTTTTTATGCAGTTTGGGTGAAAGCTCAATTTAAAAGAAGATTATAACTTCTCACCTGTATAGCAGATAGTATAGATCAGCTGTGCCCTATTCCACTGTAACTCAAATATGTTGACCTATTAAGTTTTGTTACTTAAATATACTTTCAACCATTTAATTCTCTGAAATGTAAAATAAACTCCTATGTGATTTCCAGAGGTTAAATCTGTACACAAACGTTACATGAGAAGGTCAGATTCAAATACCTACTGATCCACTTCCATTAAAGATTGTACAATATTGATAACTCTCTCAGATATAAAATATATCACTTTGACCTTTGATCTCATTACTCCAGAGTTTGTTTTCCTATACTAATGGCTTCCCCAGTTAGGAAGCAAACAGTCATTTTGCAGTTTCGTAACACATATCAGATTGGCCACAAACAAGCCGGAATTCTGACCAACAGAGGGATTGTGGAAGGGGAAGAATTTACTGCCATCTGCCATAGAGGGGATTACCCCATCAGGACAAGGAGAAACCTGCCCTGAGACAGACGGTGCTCTAGCCTCCAGCCCACAACCCTCAGAGCACACGGGCTTTGCCAAAAATATGTAATAACACATTAATATAGGAAAGAGAGTATGGTTTATGATAATGAATGAGGCATGGTAGTGCATATCAACAAACCTCTCTTGGATACAAGGAATATTTTTGAGAGGGGACTTTTCCATTTGACTAACATAAATAGACTATTAAATATGCACTTTAGTGGGTCTAAATTGCAGTTTGTCAGACATACAAGTCAGAAAATACTAGCATAATGGATAACACTTTTTGTAATGCGGACTGAGCGAAACTGCAAATCATAATACTGGAGAGTCTGTCTGTCATGTGTTGGCTGTACAGCTGTGGCCAAGTTTTGAGAATGACATAAATATACATTTTCACAAAGTCTGGCAATGGCAATTTGCATATTCTCAACAATGTTATTAAGAGTGATCGGATGAATTGCAATTAATAGCAAAGACCACATTTCCACTGTATTACAGCCTTGCCATAAAAGGACCAGCTGACATCATGTCAGTGATGCTCTCATTAACACAGGTGAGAATGTTGATAAAGGCAAGGCTAGAGATCACTCTGTAATGCTGATTGAGTTAGAATAACAGACTGGAAGCTTTAAAAGGAGGGTGGTGCTTTAAACCATTGTTCTTCCTCTTTTACCTATGGCTACCTGCAAGGAAACATGTACAGTTGGACCGTCTTCTAAAGTTAATTCAGCTGCGGGATCGGGGCACCAGTGCAGAGCTTGCTCAGGAATGGCAGCAGGCAGGTGTGAGTGCATCTGCACACACAGTGAGGTGAAGTCATTTTCTGAATCCCATTTCTGATTGTTTGGGACATCCGGAATAAAGTTTGTCTGGAGACGAAAAGGTGAGCACTTCTATCAGTCCTGTGTCATGCCAACAGTAAAGCATCCTGAGACCATTCATGTGTGGGGTTGCTTCTCAGCCAAGGGAATGGGCTCACTCACAATTTTGCCTAAGAACACAACCATGTATAAAGAATTGTACAAAACACATATATACACAAAATACATCCTACGACTGCAACTTCGCCCAACCATCCAAGAACAGTTTGGTGATGAACACTATCTTTTCCAGCATGCTGGAGCACCTTGCCATAAGGCAAACGTGATAACTAAGTAGCTTGGGGAACAAAACATTGAAGTTTTGGGTCCATGGCCAGGAAACTCTCCAGACCTTAATCCCATTGAGAATTTGTGGTCAGTCCTCAAGAGGTGGGTTGATAAAACAAAAAGCCACAAATTCTGACCAACTCCAAGCATTGATTATGCAAGAAATTATGTTTTATTAACAAAATTCAAGAGGAGCACTCGCAGATAATTAACACGGCCAGTCCATCATCAGTAATTACACCATCTATACAATCAGCACAAGAGAGAACCCCTATAAGTAATCAAAGCAGCCTTACCTTCATTTTCTCTAGTCTTTCAGCATTGGCACATCCAATCGCCACAACATGTCAGAGATAGAACTTCATCCGGACAATAATTCCTTCGACACCACGGGTCCTCTGGCGTCTCCAGTCGCTGTTCAGCACACCAGCGCTCCGCAGGACACCATAATCGAGCCCGCGGCTGCAACACAGGGCCGAAGGCCTCCCCGCACCGCTGTCTCTCATACCTCCAGACACCGAGGCACACTATCACCTTCGCCTTCCAGGCGCCAACCACTTTCTCCAGCATCCTCCTATGCTTCAGCCCTTTCCTCCACCCCAGCTGTGGAGAAATGGACCGTGACCGGACTACGGCAGGCGCTCATCAGCTCCAGCGTCAACATCCCACGACGGTCGGTCAAGGCGGATCTCCTCACCCACTATACTTCACTGCAAACAGGGGCACCTCCAAGCTCCACTCCTCCATCCAAGGCCGCGGATAAATCGAGCCAGGGCCGCTACTTTCCGTACTCACGGCCCAAGCTAACCACCACTCCCTCAAGGACGGGCCTCCAGCTGTTAGGCCGCAGCAAAAGGCCTTCGGCCTTCGGCCTTGTAGATGGAGGCCCCCTCCTCCATCTACAAAGCATCAGCTCACATCTCATCTCGGTGAAATGCCGGCTTCAGTCTCCAAAAGCCACCGCGTCAGCGTGAGCATGCCTCCGCTAGCCGTTCAGACCTACCCACAGCCATTGCTCTCCTTACCCCCTTCCCTACCCGCAGCCCCACTGTCCATCTCTAGCGCGAGCGTGCCTCCACTAATGGCACAGGCCCCGATGCCCGCCAATTCCCCCTTTCTTCCCTCCTTTTTCTACCGCTTCCGGAGCTTTCCCAAGCGCGAGCATGCCTCCACAGGCGGTTCCCGTGGCTACCTTTCCACTTCACCCCTGCTCGCCCTCCCTTCTCTCTTTCTTCCACCACGCCTCTACCCACCCCTACAAACGCACTCGCATTGGAACCACCCCCTGTGGCCGGCAACATCAGGACTCAGATCCTTGCATGTGTGGACATAGATCTTTTTTCCCTGTTGTCACCAATTTCACCTTCGTCTGCAGATCGTTAAATCGACTGCGGCGGATTTTCTGTCACTCTTAAAAACACAGCTCACAACCCATCACGTATTTTGTCATTTGCTGAATTCAAGATTGCTTTCACCCGTTTCATAGAAATAATTTGCACTGTTTTCCCTCACAGGAGACGCAAGCTCATCAACTATCTTGCGATAATTGCCGAACTCACGTTATCATACGGCGGCTCTCACTTTTACACCTACCACAAATAATTTTCGTCTAAATGCCCCATCCGCGTGGCTCAGTGGAACCAGTCTCCTTAATGGGGGGCTTTGGACACTGAACCCCATATCAGAGTATTTTTAGGCTGCCGCAACATATCTTGTGTGGTCTGCTGATCCATCGCCCACTCCACCATCTCATGCCCCTTCATCAACCCATCCATTCCCCCCTGCCCCGAGCCATCCAAACCCAAACCCACCAGCTATGTCCCGCGACTCCTAGACATCCCATCCACCCCTTTCACCCCAACTTCCACCTACTGCAGCCGCTCAGCACTCTCTGATAGACAGGTCTGTGGTAGTTTCAATTCTGGCAGATGCTCAAGGCAGTGCTGCCGCTACATGCATGTTTGCAATTTTTGTGGCGGCGCTCACGCCTGCTTGATTTGTCCAGTGTAAAAAGCTGCAAATAAAAATTCTAAACAATACTTATCGACTCCTGTAAATGTTTTTCGTCTGTCTTCAGAATTGCTTCATCACCCTGATCCCCTTTTCACGGATTATCTTCTATCGGGTCTCTCACATGGCTTTCACCCCAGTGTCGGAAATCTCCCCTCCCAAAACCTAATCTGCCCCAATCTCCAGTCCGCTCTCGCCAAACCCGAAACAGTCGATCTCCTAATTAAAAAAGAAACAGACACAAACTTCATGATGGGCCCCTTTTCCATCCCTTTAATGTTTTCCATCAGTGTAGCTACCAGAAAATTTTCTGGTAAAAAATGCCTCATAATCGATCTCTCGTCCCCGCATAATTCCCCGTTCCCAAGCATTAACAGCCTCATTCCGCACTGAAGAAATTTCTCTCCACTAACATGACATTGACCAAGCCATTACCCTGGCTCATGTTGTCAGAGGCTATCTGCTGCATCCTCTCCAACAATTACGCAATACCTTACCTGATCCATCTTTTAGATGATTTCTTAATCATCTCGCCTCCCGATTCCATCCCAGCCGCGCATCTTTTGACAACCCAAAAGGTTTTCGCAGAGCTCGGGATTCCTCTCGCCCAAGACAAAACCCCGGGACCGAGCACCTCCATCGAATTTTTGGGTATCAACTTAGATTCACAAAAATTCCAGGATTCTCTGCTAAAGGAAAAAATTGAAAGGACGATTTTGGTTGCTTCTACCCTATTTGACAACCGAGCTGCTCCAAACATCTAAAACATCCAAAAGTCATCTAAATTTTGTGATGTGCATCATCCCCCTTTTATCTCACATCTCCTCTCTCTTGCGTCCTCCGCTCACGCACTAGAGGATCGAATATCACTAACTGACTCGTGCTGCAAAGAGCTCAGCTTATGGATATCCTTCCTTAAACAATGGAATGGCCTATATTTCTTCCATAAAAACTTAATTTCTTCTCCCGTCGACATTCAGTTATTTATTGACGCTGCCCCCTCCATTGGTTTCGGAGGATTTAACCAAAGCCGCTGGTTTGCATATATGTGCCCCCCACAGCTGTTAGACTTACCACAGGCTCTAAAATCCTCAGCTCTATTCGAGCTATATCTTTAGTCATCGCAGCCCTTCTGTGGGGTAAGGAGTGGTCCGCCACCAGCTCCATTATCCACTGTGACAACGAGGCCACCGTGCACTGCATCAATAAGGCCGTTCCCATTCACCTGCCCTTATGCCTTTGTTAAGACGCCTGATTTGGATCTTGGCTCATGACCAATTCATTTTTAATGCAAAACATATTCCTGGTTCAAAAAACCAAATAGCTGACTCTCTCTCTCTCGCTTTGCCTTCCAGAAATTTAGAACATTAGTACCAGAAGCGGATCCAGTCCCAACCCCAGTACCTCCCTATTCAGAACTGATATTACCATAAACCATCCACTAAGACCTCTCCTCGAAGCTTTCCTCAACTCCATTCTTTAAGCCGTCTCCCCCAGGACTCTTCAGTCTTATCTAACAGCCTGAAAGTGCTCATAACCATTAGTTTGTGTATGGCTTTTGATAGAGGTCTATGTGGGCATTAAGTTGATGCCTTAACAAGACCGTGAGAGATTGTTCCAAACCTTGCCAAACCTGACAGTTTGGGGTTTCCTCAGTCAGGTAGACCTAAGCCAGACCAAAGCTAATTAACTATAACTTTCTGTAAAACATCTGTCTGGTTTTACTTAAATTTATTTGATTTTAGCAGAAATGTTCACTTACAGGCCTTTCTAGCAAGAATGCTAAAACCAATAATACCATTACAGGATGACATACTGTAACTTTCAAATCAACTTTAGAGTTTCCCAGAGTTCCCACATCTTTTGTAACTTGTCTGTGGATTGCAAAAAAGAAATGAATAAATAAATAAATAAAATATTATACACAATAATATATATTGTCTGGTTACACTGATTATAGAGTGAGAAGACAATTTCTTAATAATGGGAACCACTGTGATTTCAATCCTCATCCAACCGTTTTGTGTATCTTATTATTTCAATCAGGCTCAAGGGAAAGTTGCTTACATGATCGGCTGTATAATCAATCTTAAGCTAGCAAGCCAGTAAGGGCTGCCCTGGAAAGCCTTTTTGTTCATCATATGGAGAATGCAACAGTTTCATGGCAATTGTCTAAACATATGCATGAACCACTGTCAGCTGGAGAATAAGATAAACAAGTTGAACGATAAACGAAGATGCGGTTCAACCAGTTTTACCTGACAGGAGATAAAGCTTCAGAATCATGTATTAGTGCTTTAAAATGCTGTCCTATATAACGGCAAGTTATTTGAAATGAAACCCTAACATAACATACTGCAAAACTTATACAGTATTGTGACTGGGTACCACACTGTTTAAAGTGTGAACATGTAAATTAAGAATACTGGTCACAGTGTGGCAATGTGTTTTAGTCTCACACCATATCAGTTTTGAAATATACATTTATTTTGGCCTTTTTCAGACTTTTTACAATTAATTTATTGAATCCCCTGCACTTGTCTGCAGCTTGGTGCTTATGTTTTATTTATGACAATCTTTGCAAAATTACAAACAATGCCAGTGGCATCTAGACTAAACAATTGTAATTGAAATTGAAATTGTAAAACAATTGAAGTTGTAAAAAGTCCTGCAGCCATTCCATACAAATTGTCATTTCATGTGTCGTGATGTAAAAGCAATGTAAAGAAAGACCGATGTCACTTGCACACAGCAATTTCTGTAATTATTATTTATTTACTTTTTTTCCTCTATTGCTGCTATGTAACTCCCCTGTACAACCTGTTTGCACATTCTTATCATGTACATTCCTGCTCATCTTAATATTTATTAAGAATACTGTCCTGCGCATTTTATTTTATTCTTTTTTTTTCCATACCTATAGTTATATCTAATTTTCTTTGTGTTTCTATTCTATAATAATTGCAATAATAATAATTGTCCATGGAACAGACGTGACTTACATTTCACTGCTGGTTATATATTCTTTATATAACCATGTATTTGACAAATAAAAATTTTGAATCTTTTATTTTTATTTTATTTAACCTTTATTTTTCCAGGAAGGTCCCATTGAGATTAAAAGAAATCTCTTCTTCCAGGGAGTCCTGGCCAAGATGGCCGTATTAAAATTTCACATAATTACAAAACACATAAAACAAATTCTAAACAGACAAGGTAAATACAATAACATTAATCATATGTCACCAAATTAATTAAAACAGCCACACACTTCATTCATTTTACATCACAATATATTTTTAAACACATTCAAAGAAGGAATTCATTCTAGTTGAGCATTAATTTGAAATTCATTCCACAGCCAAGGAGCAAAGTAGGATCTTGACCGTTTGTGCTGCAATCAAAATAAATAAATAAATTTATAAACAAATAAATAAATCTTACAAAAACATTATTTAAAAATCTTTTCATTACACTAATGTTTAAGTGTTAGATTTGAAACTTACTATATTAGTGTCAGGTATATTTTTACAAAATAATCACCTGTCGACTTATACCCAAGTCATTTATTTAATAAGATTACCACTGTACAGGCCTGCCATATAGTTAATAATGCTGACAACATAAATATATTTACAAGATGTGTAAATATATTAAACAATTTACTCAAATTATAGTAGTGTAGGATTTTTGCAATGGAATAAATTAAAGCTGAGTCACCATGATAGCACTAATTGTCAGCTGTTCAGCAGACTGGTGAAAAGGAATTGATTACATTATGTCCAATCATACAGTATCTATAAGGTTTTTAAAATCATCTATAAGAGTTTTCAAAATAATCTGTTTTAGAGAAAGTGCATTAATATTAGTCATAAGTTCAAAAATAAAATTGGTTCAAAAATAAGACTGTTAAGAATGGTTCATTGTTTCTAGTCCAAAAAATAAGATTGTGATCTAATTATCAATATGTATATATAACAAAATAACAAAACATTTAAAGAAACACCTTCATAATAGATTAAATAAAAATCTCTCAGTGTTTTCCATTTTACCACTTAGTGTTCCTTAAAAAAATAAATATCAAAAAGCCACAGACTGTTGTGGTTGGCAGGTGGATTCAGTTGCAGCCCACCACTTTATACTGTTATGCACCAGGAAATACCTGCATAATATATTCAGATATATTACTGATAGTAATATAGAAGTCAGGCAGACATATGAGAGAGAAAAAAAAAATCTAACTCAAAGCAGCATTAACAAAGAACTTCACTGTCACCATTAGAATGTCAGTAACAAATTATTACTGGCACAGATTTCCCATTCACTTGCTGTCTTGTCTGTGTGACAGGGACCTGTATAATTGAAAGTCATAAATTGTAATATTTTTGTCTTTTATTCGAGAGATAAATGTTTTAAATGCAATTTAATCTGTATGATGGTATCTCTGATGTTACTGTATTTGGTGGTACCAATTGTCACAGAAACACCACATAAATGAATGTAAAAAATCATTAAGCTGCAAAATTTGCGGAAGATTAATGGTACCAAAAGTAACAAAAGAAGTAAATTAATCTAAAATCTATTTGTTTTTGTTTTTTTAATTTTTTGACATTTTCCCTATAAGGTTTCTTTAAAACAAGCTAGGGCTGTAATGAGCCTCTTACCTTCCTCAGGCATTGAGCCC
Source organism: Cyprinus carpio (assembly GCF_018340385.1). Taxonomy (NCBI): domain Eukaryota; kingdom Metazoa; phylum Chordata; class Actinopteri; order Cypriniformes; family Cyprinidae; genus Cyprinus; species Cyprinus carpio. Next base: position 3,929,154 of record NW_024879345.1, on the reverse strand, counting down.
CAGAGCCTGAGCGAATGGCCTCCAGAAAAACCTCTCGGGCCGCCTCTGGGTTTCCTCTAGCAGGCAGCACTAGAGGGGGCTTGACTGGAGCTGAAGGTGGAGGTGGGGGTGGCACAAAGGCAGGAGAAGAAGTGGGAGGAGTTGAGTTATCATCTCTCTGGACATTTATGTCCTCCTCAAGTTTCCTGATCTGCTCCAACTCCTTAGCTGCTCCTGATTTGGTCTAGAAGTATGAAAATGATGTGGCATTTACAAACTCGATTCCAAAAAAGTTGGGACACTGTACAAATTGTGAATAAAAACAGAATGCAATGATGTGGAAGTTCCAAATTTCAATATTTTATTCAGAATACAACATTGATGATATATCAAATGTTTAAACTGAAAAAAAATTATCATTTTAAGGGAAAAATAAGTTGATTTTAAATTTCATGGCATTAACACATCTCAAAAAAGTTGGGACAAGGCCATGTTTACCACTGTGAGGCATCCCCTCTTCTTTTTATAACAGTCTGCAAACGTCTGGGGACTGAGGAGACAAGTTGCTCAAGTTCAGGAATAGGAATGTTGTCCCATTCTTGTCTAATACAGGCTTCTAGCTGCTCAACTGTCTTAGGTCTTCTTTGTCGCATCTTCCTCTTTATGATGAGCCAAATGTTTTCTATGGGTGAAAGATCTGGACTGCAGGCTGGCCATTTCAGTACCCGGATCCTTCTTCTATGCAGCCATGATGTTGTAATTGATGCAGTATGTGGCCTGGCATTGTCATGTTGGAAAATCCAAGGTCTTCCCTGAAAGAGACGACGTCTGGATGGGAGCATATGTTGTTCTAGAACTTGGATATACCTTTTAGCATTGATGGTGCCTTTCCAGATGTGTAAGCTGCCCATGCAACATGCACTCATGCAACCCCATACCATCAGAGATGCAGGCTTCTGAACTGAGCACTGATAACAACTTGGGTTGTCCTTGTCCTCTTTAGTCCGGATGACATGGCATCCCAGTTTTCCAAAAAGAACTTAAAATTTAGATTCGTCTGACCACAAAACAGTTTTCCACTTTCACACAGTCCATTTTAAATGAGCCTTGGCCCAGAGAAAATGCCTGCACTTCTGGATCATGTTTAGATATGGCTTCTTTTTTGACCTATAGAGTTTTAGCCAGCAACGGCGAATTGCACGGTGGATTGTGTTCACCGACAATGTTTTCTGGAAGTATTCCTGAGCCCATGTTGTGATTTCCATTACAGTAGCATTCCAGTATGTGATGCAGTGCCGTCTAAGGGCCTGAAGATCCATCCAGTATGGTTTTCCGGCCTTGACCCTTATGCACAGAGATTGTTCCAGATTCTCTGAATCTTTGGATGATATTATGCACTGTAGATGATGATAACTTTAAACTCTTTTCAATTTTTTTCTCTGGGAAACTCCTTTCTGATATTGCTCCACTATTTTTCGCCACAGCATTGGGGGAATTGGTGATCCTCTCCCCATCTTGACTTTTGAGAGACACTGCCACTCTGAGAGGCTCTTTATATACCCAATCATGTTTGACCTAATAAGTTGCAAATTGGTCCTCCAGCTGTTCCTTATATGTACATTTAACTTTTCCGGCCTCTTATTGCTAACTGTCCCAACTTTTTTGGAATGTGTAGCTCTCATGAAATCCAAAAGGAGCCAATATCTGGCATGACATTTCAGAATGTCTCACTTTCAACATTTGATATGTTATCTATATTCTATTGTGAATAAAATATAAGTTTATGAGATTTGTAAATTATTCCATTCCTTTTTCACTCACAATTTGTACAGTGTCCCAACTTTTTTGGAATCGGGTTTGTATTGTTAACTTAAACACAAGCAGGTTGCATATCAATCAGTTTTGTTTTGTTTTGTTTTGTTTTGTTTTGTTTTGTCTTTTTTTTTTTAATGACCAAACAAGATTCTTTATCAAACAGTTTTTCCAAACAATGGGTTCAAGTTTGATGCACTTTGACACGTGAATTCGTAGCACTGACCAATAGAAGTTGGTGCTTTGCTACTTAACCAGGGTGTCTACAGAAATAAAATAAGACTTTTTAAGATCTTTTTAATACCACCTTATGTAAAACCTAAGACCAAACCTATGATGGAAATATAATGTAATAGTTATATTACATGTGTATATGTAATATTTTATGTTTAATGTAAAAAGAAAACAAACAGCCTTTTTGACAGTGATGATATTTTATTATTACGATATAAAGTGAACTTTTCATATCAGTACACAATATCCCATACAAAATATCCCCACAAAAGCACCGCATCACCAAGATTTTTGGTGGTGTACGCATCAAGTAAAGTAAACTTGCATTAACCCATTTAAAGTAGCTAGGAGGCTGGTCAGCTAGCTAATTATACCTGTAAGTAATTTTTTTTTTTTTTTTTAGTTAGACCTGTATTCTTCTACTGCAATTCTCTCTGATGATGCGGTAACTACTAACTACAGCAGAGGAATAAATCTTCAGTATATCCAATGATTGTAAACAGTCACTGGGTCTGTCAGACTGGAGAAATGTTTTACATTAATGTGACTGAAAATATTTAAGACCCACTGAATCTGAATTTAAGACATTTTAAGACTTTTTAAGGATCTGCGGCCACCCTGTTAACATTCCCATTGAATGAGGCATTCAAGCAGTGCCTACTCAGCCACTTCTTTATAATGACACTGTTCAAAGATATAGAGTGCTGCTAAAAAAACCTGCTTGCACTTAACATCCGGTTCATCCTTTTTTCGCCTGCAGAATTTCACAGTACAAAGGTAAGTGTAAAATAAAGTATAACATAGTTATCCACAAGATGTGCTCACATTTACTGTTGCTGTGCAGAATTTAACAGACAAAATTTATATTATTTCAGTAAGAATCAGCACAATCTAGAATTTGAGGCAAAATCTGGAATTTCAGCCAAAAGTTTACACAGATTTCTTATTGGGCTCAAGATTATGCAAATTTCCTGTGTAGACTATTGACATGGACCCTTTTTGTCCACAAAATTTCACTAATGTGACCACAATTCAGAGTTGTAAAGGGGCAGAAAATATCTGGTAATATTTCCATAAAGTTTCCAGAATTTTTTTTTTAGAAACTTTTTGAAAATTTCAACAATTTTCTGGAAAGCTTCCGAGAATTTCTGCCCCTTTTCAACCCTACCACACCTTAAGTGTCACTAATATTTAGCTGACCTTCTTTAGTCTGGCAGAGTTGCTTGGAGCTCTTATTGCGGAAAGAAGTGCTGAATGCTCATTATCTGCATTATTGTAAGTTGGCTTCCTAACTGCGCATTTGGTAGACAAGCTAGGCATCTGAACAATGTGAAAAGCAAGACATTAGATAGATTTAATACATTAAATTCTCATTTTCATTCCCGAAAATGTTGAAAATCTTTAATCACATTATCTTTAACAAAGTTGTAAAAACATTCCGGCTTAAGATATTCCAAAAAGCTGATACATTTACTTTCATGCTGTGATTGACAGTGTATCTTTCTGAGATGTTCAATGCTCTCTCCAGACTGTATGGCCTCCATAAGGGAGCTATGGATAGAAGTTTGCTTCTGTACAGGCTTAGAAATAACAGGCTTGAACTTAACTGATCCAAACAAGTTACCCTGGTTTGGTTCAGATGGACGTGTGGTGTCTGTTGGCATCTCTCTGGCACAGGAGGTGTCTGGAAATGTACTGGCTGGTGTAGCTTCTTCAGAGGAAGATTCCATGTGTTTAATGTGAACAGACATATGTGTAGAAGGCTGGATTTTGTTATTTAAAGGGGTCATATGATGCAAATTTTCCTTTCTCTTTGGAGTACTACAAGCTCTTGGTGAATAAAGAAGATCTGTGAAGTTGAAAAGACTAAAGTCTCAAATCCAAAGAGATAGGAGAGGAGTCGTCACATATGGTTGCTGCAAGACCAAGGTATGCTCCTTCGTAGAATCCACCTGCCGCACCGTTCTCAAGCCTGCCGCCTCTGCTCATTCAATCCAGCCGCGGCTCACTCTAGGCCTCCGGCCTCTGCTCACTCAAGCCGGCCACAGCTCACTCTAGACTGTGGCTCACTCTAGGCCTCCGGCCTCTGCTCACTCAAGGTTGCGGTGTGTGACGCTGTTTTGTTGAGAAAGCGAAACTACTTTGTTTTTGCCTTCCAAAAGAAAACACAACTAGAAATCATGTTTTTATCACGTTTATAATGGGTTTTATGTTTTTGTCTTGTTGCTTCGGCCAGACGAGGCATCACAATATGCTAAGAGGTGTAACATTTCCGTCACACGCTTGAGGCATTCGGCCAATAACAACGCACTGGAAAGCTGGCCAATCACAGCACACCTCGCTTTTCAGAGAGATGGGCCTTGTGAAAATCGACGCGTTTCAGAAGGCGGGGCATAGAGGAGAAACAATAATGTACAGTATGTGGAAAATAATGTGTTTTTTAACCTTAAACCGCATAAACACATTTCATTACACCAAATACACAAAATAATGTTCTTTTTAGCAGCATCATATGAACCCTTTAACGGATGTGATTCAAGAGATTTGGTTCTGTCTACCCCAAGAAGAGTGCCTTTTTCAATGCTTAATCTCTCAGAATTTGCCAGCTTTTCTGCAACATGAATGAGGTAACTTTTCAGGTGTTTAGGGTGTCCAAAAGAAGGCTCTGAATTTTTGGGGGGTTTGAAAGCAGTAGCAGGTTTGTGTATGTTTGTAAGTCTATTCTCACTATGAAACTGTTGACTGACAGGTTTTTGAACACCCACAATTGACTCTGATGGTACCTGCTTGATATCTGTTTTGGTGTTGGGAATGCTATTGTTTTTAGCAATGGCAGAAGCTACGTATTGGCTGGAGGTTCTTCTGGAGAGTATAAGAAAAGAGAGATCTTGCCTTTCAGCTGTGAAAGAGGGATTTTCTGCAGGATCTGGGAATGAAGGCCTACTTGCCACTACAGATATGGGCTTCCTTTCCAATAAAATGACCTCTTGGTTTGTTTCCTCAGGAAGTGTTTTCACTGAAAGTTGACACCAGACACAGTCGAAGGATTGAACACATCAGTATCTCTATTGTTTATTATTGGCACTTGATTGATTGTAGTTGATTGGTCTTGCTTCTCTGCAGTGCTCCTGAATGTTTTGGCTTTGTCCAATGGGGATGTTTCTGTATTAGCGTCCACATTGGGATTGCCATTTTTCTCTGGGCCAGTGGAAATCTGTTTCTGTGTAACCATGTTGCCCTGGTCATCCATCGTAATGGCATCTATGACTAGAGAGCCTGTAGGCTTGGTCTGAGACAGCTGGTTTGGTGGGGATGACTGTGAATGTTTTCATTCCAAAGCGAGAGACGGAACTCTGGGTGAACTTACCCTGAGTTGTCGGGACTCTGGTAATAGGTGTCCTAAGCAGTCTCTGTACTGAACCTTTGGACCATAGATGCAGTCTTCAGTCTCTCACCAGGAACCTTTTGAACCCTTTGAACAGTAGGAAACACAAAACTTTGGGACTTCTGTAATACTATGTTTCTCTGACTCTTTAATTCTTCATTTACAGCTTTACTCTTAGTCTCAAAATTGAAGTCAGCCTTCTGTTCCATTTTGTACAGTTTCTCTTCCATAAGCTCGGTGGTTCGAGGTGGATTCATGGTTTTCTCAATAACTGTGAGTGTAGTCTCTTGTGGCTGCTTCTCTATGTCTAGGGATGGACTTCTGTGTTTCTCTATCAGCCAGGCATTGTTGTTTTTGTTTTGGATAGCTTCACATGGTGCACATAATTGGCTGGTGATGTTTTGAGAGCAGCATAACAATGCTTCCTCACACTCACTCGAGCTGCAAAGGTCATCCTCAAAAACTTCATCAGTAGTTGTCACTGGAATCTCCATGTCAACAATGGAAACAGGTATTTCATCCCTTACTCTGCTGAGTGATCAATGTGTAATATTAAAAAAAAAGAGTACATTAGTAATTCAAACATCGTTCCTAGTATAATAGCTAAGCTGCCAGGAAACATGTTTACTTAAATTACTTACTGGCAGTTTAAAGGATGGATAACTGCTAATAATAATAAAAATATATATATTTACATAACAGATATATATTTATATATATAAACAGATTTGAAATTCATTTTCTGAGATTATGAGGTATGTGTGTTAAACATCATAGAACACGATGTTAGAATCCGTTAAATTTAATTCTTTACAGGATGTGATGTTTTCTTCACAGTGTCATTTTTATTCATGACAGCACATTGATTTCCTACAACAGACACTTCAAACTGTGCGATCACACAGTAATTGAGAGACGTGTTCTTGGATTGAAAGTGAATGTTTATTTTCGATTTGTACGTTTCTATGATACATGAATTCTCCTCCATATACTAAGTCTCCAAAACAAATGTGATACATCCACACCATCAGTGTAACTGATCGTTAGAACTCTTTTTAGAAAACCCATCAAACTGCTTACCTAAATATGCCATAGAATATGTGACTTATATGTCACAGGATATGTGTGTATTAGCGTAATGTACAGTTAGCTATCAAAATCAAGTTTTGTTGCATGTAATGCTGAATTGCAACATGCATTTATGGGAAATTCAGATGCTTTTAAATCAATAAGAGTGAAACAGAACTGTCTGAATCAGAACACGCTGTTGTGTTGTCAACCTCCTTCTATCTCCACTCTACAGCTTACCTTAACTACTTTTGTAACATTTTTCGACTATGGTGAAAGCTAAAGTTCCCTTTCAGTATGTTACTAAAAGTAAAAGTAAAAGGAGTAACATTCAAATTTTTTGTGGTAAAACTGTAAAACTGAAGGAGGCAGCAAGATACAATGCAGAGACACCAGTTGCAAACAAATGTGATTTATTGTACAAAGTGACAATCCAAATAACTACCAAAATATTTTTAAGAATATATATCATTAAAGAGACAACCAATATGTACAAATATTTACAACTCAGAAAACAAACAAAAGAACAATACAAATCAACCCAACCCAAGAGAAAGAGGACGCTAGTGACGCCAAAAGAAAGAAAGAAACAAACACTTCTAACTTATTTTAAACCTCTAACCTAACTAAAGAAAAGAAAGCAAATCTTCAGCCCAAGCGCCATATACTTCCCTATCCTCAACTAATAGAAACCAAACATACAGGGGGTGGCGTTCACCTCTTACCTAGGGTGTCTAAACAGATCGAGTTACCTAAATGGTTGCACAATGGAAGTCGCACGACATCTTTCCTAACAAACTTACTCCCTATACACTCTTAAACGTCCTAGAGCCTAAGCTCAGCAAAGCTCAGAGAGCAACACCATCCAAGTCACAAAGTGACTAAAACAAACAAAATGGCAAATCAAAAAAGAGGTAAGGTTCAAAAGAAAAATGTCAAAACAAACAAATTGAAATTTGGTATAAACAAAGAAACAAATCAAATCAAGAAACAAGTAACATAACAGCAAAACCCCAGGAAGCAAAAGATGTCGGTTCACTTCCTTGCACGTCCTTTTATCTGCCGGTGGAAACTTGACTGGCACTGGATAGGTCAGTGTCACATTGATTACTGATGACTGACAGCTTCCAGAGCCAATCAGAAGACAAGGGAGATGGCCTAAGAGATTGACAGTTAACAAGGAGAGAGAGAGCGAGAGCAAGAGAGAACACAGGCACATTTATGGACGTAACACAATACTTCACTCATACTTGTGTCGCTAGAAGCATATGGGGAAAACTCCTTTTTCTCAGATTACTGAAGCCTTTAACGCAGTGTAACTACATGGCCACTGGTTTGTGTAGTGTTATAAAAATTAACCAATGGCGAGGCAGCCGAGCTGCACGAGCCTATGGCCACAAAGCGCACCAGAATGGGCGGGGCCATCCGGCTATATAAGCGGCCATACACCATAGGATCCTCAGATTTCTTCTTCTTCAGCGACGACAACACTCTTCGCTGATCTATGAGACTCTAAGACTTCTCGCCGTCCACAAGCCTCTGCAGTGGATCAAGACCATTTCTGCTCGGCTGACTTCACTGCTCTCAAGCTGCTTTCAGTACATACAGCAACTGCAGTCTCCACAGACCCCTGAAGTGCTGAAGCAGCACTCACTGAGACGGAATGTACTCACTGCGAGGATATGAGTCTCGCCTCTCTGCGCTCACGGATAGCTTTCTTCTCAGAGAGCAACTCCGCCCCTTGCACCCTTTGCTTTCTTTCTCCCAGGAACCTGTGAGGAAAAAACTGTGGGGCAGAGGACTTTACCACTTGGACATGAGTGAGCTCACGCCGGCTCAGACCTCCACATGCCTCACTCTCTCCCCATAGAGAGGCTCTCCCCATCCTTTTCTCCCACTCGGATCAGCATCCCTCTGTGTGGAAGTGAGGACGAGTCCCTGGATGACAGCGTGTAATTGGCTGCCTCAGATAAGGAGGAGCTGCCTGCTCGATTTACGACCCCTCCCCCATGCCATCTGCAGAGCACAGCAAAGCCAAGCAAGCTCTTCCGCATCCTGTCCAATGCTGTGGATGAGCTGGGCTTGGAGTGGTCTCCACCTGAGGAGCCCAAGCAACCTACTGCTGTGATATTGGGGAAAATAAAACACATTTTCAAAAAGAGAGCAAATTTCCTCCTCCACATATTGCGAGTGGCGCATCCCTGCATGGCGACCAACCACTCTAATTAATCCAACCCCTTGTCAAGCGGGCCGAGGCCTGTCAGGCTGGGTTGTGGGAATGATAAAATGAGGTTACTCACTACAATTTGCTCAAAGATCCCCGCACTTGAGCAGTGTGATTCTCATGTGTAAATGCCTTAGAAACGGTCCATCCAGCTCAGAGCAAGTCAGGCTTCTACAGCTGTTACTTCCTCATGAGACAGCCGTTCAGAATGATTACACTGAATCAGATCATCTTGCAAATATGCCCAGGGGACTGGTTATTTTTTTCTGGAACTGAAAGACACTTACTTTCACATCCAGATAGTCCCCCATCACAGGCAATTCTTGAGATTCGCCTTCGAGGGAGTGGCTTATCTATACACGTTCCAGCCCTTTGGACTGACCCCGGCTCTGTGCACTTTTTTGAAGTTTGTGGATGCGGCTCTTTCCCCTCTGAGGCAGATGAGAATCCACATTCTCAACTACCTTGACCACTGGATCATTATAGCCTAGTCAGAGGCAGAGCTACTATCTCACAGATCCTTCCTTCTCAGCCGCTTATAGTACCTGGGACTCAAGGTCAATTTTGCCAAGAGCACACTGTCCCCCAGCCAATGGATATTGTTCCTGGGAGCAGTTTTCAACTCAGCCCAAATGAGGGTGGTAGTCACGCCAGAGCATGTTCTGGCCATAAACTGTCTTGTGGCCTCTTTCAAAATCGGAGCCTTTTGCTCTCTCAAGATGTTTCAGAAGATGCTGGACCTCATGACCTCAGTGTCTCCGGTGCTACAGCTGGGCCTGCTTTGTATCCAGCCCCTTCAGTATTTGTTAAAACCGAGGGTACCATCCCATGCCTGGTGTCACGGACGCCTATGTATCAAGGTGGACCAGGCCCTTGAAAAAACCCTCACCCCATGGAACAGGGCGTGTCTGGCGTGACATGCTGTGGCACTGGGAATGGTCTGCAGAAGAAAGGTTGTCTCAACAGACGCGTCCAACATGGGTTGGGGAGCTCTGTGCGAAGGCCAAAATGACTTTCGGTTCATGATCAAAAGTGGAAGTTTTCCAGAGGAGTGGATGCTCCATCTGCAGACAGTTCAGGAGATCTGGGAGATCTTTGGCAAGGCAGAGTTTGACCTCTTCACCTTTAAAAGCAACTTTCATTGCCCAACTTATTATTCGAAGGACATAGACACGTTGGCTCATGACTGGCCCAACCTCTTCCTTTACATTTTTTCCACAATTGCACTGATCCCGCAGGTCATCAGGCAAATCAGAAAACACAAACAAGGTTCTCTTAGTGGACCCACTCTGGAGGAACCAACATTGTTTCTCCAATCCAAAGATCCAATCTCCTGTGACATATCATTGATATTGTCCTTACTGCAAGAGCTGTTAGATTAGGGCCGTTCCCCTTCCACACTCAAGGTCTTTGCAGCAGCTACAACAGCCCCTCACGCTCCTATAGCTGGGCAGTCGGTGGGAAGGAACAACTTAGTTGTTTGTTTTTTGAAGGGGTCCAGGAGGCTGTATCCGCCTCGCCCCCTCACCGTCCCTACTTGGGATCTGCCTACTGTTCTGAGGGCTCTGAAGAGCCCTCCCTTTGAGCCACTACCACTATCGACCTTCAACCCCTATTAACCCTCTGAAGTCGATTAACGCGTATACGCGTTATGGGGTATTTTCTCCTGATAACCCCAAAAAGAACTTAAATTACACTTTCAGTTTTGATCGTACAGATAAGAGCAATACATCAATCGAATCTTTAAAGGGTCTACTTTTTTTGTATACAGACATAATAACAACAAAACTTTGTGCACTTATAAAATAAAGATAACAAACAAGGAGTGCTGTCCGCAGCCTTTGTCTGCGCTGATCTTCATTTACAAACGCGTCATTAAAATGAACTGTAACTCAGTGAATACTCAACACAGAGACATGAGAGAGATATCTATAGAAAGCCTGACATGTCTACTTTTAAACTAAACAAGTGCTGCCGAAAACAAATATTCTGTGATAAAGTAATCCATATGAAAACAATGCAATGTCCGTTTTTTATGTATCCCTTCATTATCTTATAATGCGACCACGCCCCCGCACTGAACGCCCTATTCAGATTATAATTTTTCACTGAAGCGCGCGGCTTGAATATGCCCACAGAACAGAAGACAACGCAGCGAGACTGTTCTTCAAGTTATTTTATTTAACTGTTTGCTTCGTGATGAGAGGAATAAGACATAATTCACCCCAAAAAGATGTGATGTGGTTAAGGATTTGAGATTTGGATTTCCTCAGAAAAAAAGAATGAAGCACTTTATCCAGCAGAGATCATAAACATGAGTCTCTTATTTATTTATATACTTGTACTAGTTTTCACATAACGTGTAAACATTTTACTAGTTAGACTTTTTCCAAAGACTTTTTCCAAACTATAATTCCTGACTAAATGTATAATCAAGTGAAATATTATGAAGTTTCAATAACAATATACACTACAATACCATTCGAAAGCTTGATGTAAATAATATAAATGTACCAATAAATGTAACTGTAACAAATGTAATAAGCAATGCTGTTCTTTCAATTTATCCCCCCTAAAAAACCTGAAAAAAATATTCTCAGCTCTTTTCTACATTAATAATGATAATAATAATGATAATAATAATAGTAAATGTTTTTTTGTAGAAAATAATATTGTTAAAAGGATTTCTGAAGGATTGTGTGACTGGAGTAATGATGCAAAAAATTCAGTCTGAAAGTCAGCTTTGATTGTTCCTAATAAACTGTTTAACTGCACTCACAAGTGAATATTAAATTATGTTGTGGGATAATTAAATATATTCTAAATAAACTACATAAAACATAAAATTATATACATTTATTTTGTCCTCACATTCTTTCTTGTAACTCATCCCTTTTAGTGACACAGCTGACTGAATGGCTCATTATGCAGCTCATTATGCAGGCCTTTGTCTTCTCAGGTGTGAATTCATGATAGTTGACGCCTACTCGCATATGACTTTTACCAACAAAAAGTCTTAGAAAATTTAAATCAATATATTGTTTTCTGTAAGTGAGTAAACAAGATGATTTTCACATCATTTAGAAAAAAAAAAATCTAGGCTACAAGCTCCAGTTCTCAGAAGTCCCAGGAACCAATGTTCTGTATGTGTTTTATTGCCTTATTCAAGTGATTTAACATTTTTAGTTTTTCACTAACCATGCATAACATTTTTTTTCTCAAAAAACACAATCATGTACATACATGCTGCTCACATATTATTATAGCCCAGTTTGTGCTGATTACAGTGAGATTAGACTTTAGCCATTTAGATATTTATAAGAAACTGAAAAAAGCACAAATATCAGGGCATGACAAAACTTCTCCAGGCCCCAAAAAAAACCTTATACTCCACAAAAAAAATGAAAACTGCTCTGCTACTGGCTTTAGCATCAGTCAAGTGAATGGGAGATTTGCAGGTGCTCTCTGTGAGCTCTACCTGCCTTGAGTTTGGAGCCAGTGACTCTAAGGTCGTCCTGAAGCCAAGACATGGTTATATACCTAAGGTGCTCTCCACTCCGTTCAGAGCACAGGTTGTTATGCTCTCTGCACTTCCTCCCTCAGATGAGGACCAGGAGTTGAATTTACTCCACCCCTTCAGGGCACTGAGAATCTACTTTGAGCGTTCTGCCCCTTTTAGGCAGCCATAACAACTCTTTGTTTGCTTCGGTGACCGGATCAAGGGGCATACGGTCACGAAGCAGAGACTTTCAAGCTGGATAGTTGATGCTGTTAAGCTAGCTTACTCTTCCTTGGGCCTGCAATGTCCCATTGGATTACGAGCCCACTGCACAAGAGGTGTTGCCTCATCATGGGCATGGTCTAGCGGTGTGTCCATAGCAGAAATTTGTGTGGCAGCTGGCTGGGCCTCGTCCACATTTGCTAGGTTCTTTAACCTGGAGGTCCCTGCCTTACAGGCGAGGGTCCTTTCTGCTTAATGGGCATGAGCCTATAATTAGGTGGAATCAGCACTAAGCAGAATTTGGCTAAAACACACCCAACTTGCCAGAATTGTTTGCTTGTATGCTTCCATTCCCCCAGAGTGCTGAGGCTGTATGAGTCTTCCTTGGGACAAATACCAAGTACAGTATTGTGGCCCTTTAAAGAATTAATGAGGAAACATAGCTAAGTGGTTGAAACTTATAACAATATCTTCATCTGTGAGTACTTTACCTGCCAGGTTTGCATCTAGATCGGCCAGGGTGAGCTGTATCTGAGCAGTAATCTCTGGGTATTCTTCATACCCATTTTGTCTCTCGATCGATTGATGTCCTTGCTGAATATTTCCACTGCTGAAAAATCAATAAAACATTTCAGATGGTTGTGTATTTTTAACAAGCAAGTATAAGAAATTGACCAACTTTAGTAAAACTGTCCCTAGTATATCATTACTCACATAGTAACTATAAGAATTACAGAAATAGTATTGTTGTCTAATTATTGGATTTATTTTGTGCCATCAGTGTTGAAACAAATACAATATTGAAGTCAGGGTCCAATTTCAAATGGAGAAAAAAAAAACATTTTTGTATGACATTACAGTACAAGATTTACAGTACTAGATCAGAGGAAGAACTCCTGTGTGCTCTTTGTCCTGTGCTCATTGAGCTTTAGAGTTGTAGTAATCAACAGCATAGATTCCACCTGTCATTTCTTAACTTATTTTCCCCCTTTTTCTGGACTTGACTTCTGGGCTCTCTTTGCACTCAGTAAAAGAAAAAAAACTCAGATTAATTGAATACATTAAATGCATACACCAGGCACTGCAAAATGGAAAAACTAATAGCCCTTTCCTGGAAAAAGCATGAAAAGATACATAGAGTCTTATAGTGGAGACCAAGCCGGAGTGAGGAGCTATAGGTGAACCTTCAGGCTTTGGCAGAAACTCCACACACATACATCTGGATAGCAGTCAGCACTTTCAGCTCCATAAAGCAAAGTTTTAAAATCATCACAATTCCAACTCAAATATGTGGGTCAAAAAATATATGGGTAAAAAATGTCCTGTTTCTTTCTATTTCATTGTTTTACCAGTTTATGAAAATCCAGCTACAACCAGCTTCAAGTCAGCATGAAATCAAATCTGACCATATTTACTTAATGCACATTTTTGGTCTTACTGCAAAGGATTCAACACTTCAAAACACATTACATCAGTGAGACCTTAAAAGGGCACCTAGATCACAGAATCCCAAGAATCTATACATAACCTGAGACATTCCCTTTCTAATGGAACTCAACACTGTGCCATGCTGTTGACGCTAAGGGAACATCAATTTCAGCAGTGGAGGTAGATCCTAAGGGCTTGGACTGGGCACAAAAGATGAAGGGCCCTATTTTAACGATCTAAGCGCATGGTCTAAAGTGCATGGTGCACTCAGGGCGTGTCAGAATCCACTTTTGCTAGTTTAACGATGGGAAAACAGTCGGCGCGCCTGGGTGCATGGTCTAAACGAGTTGTCCCTATTCAGCATGAGCGACTTTGAATATCGTGTGCAATCTGTCCAATGGAAGTGCATGATGTCACGGCCAGGGTGACGTAAGCGACCAGGAAGCTATAAGAGCAAGTGCTGCACAGCTGGCATCAGCTTTTTTTGTCATTCAGCAAGCGCTCTGTGTTTGCATGTGTTATCAGTCTGTCTTGTGAGCCTTATTTGGTGTTGTCTGGCCTCATAAGCTCCATCATGTCAAAAAGCACAGCTAAGACAAAGCATATGGGCAATAGCAGATCATGCTTCAGATTGTGAGTTCCTCCCTGCCCGCGCTACATTACGAGCGGGAATACACACAGTCTGTACATGGTCTGCTTGAGAGCAAAGCACACTGAGTCGGCTCTCGAAGGAGCTCCACGCTGGAGCCTGCCTTTCTTTCCCGACCTGCACAGTGAGATCTCCAGATCGTACAACCGGCCATTCTTGGCCAGCCTCTTCATCCCCACATCTGATTATTATGGCAATGTGGCAGGGATGGGACAGCCGCGGTTACAGAGCAATGCCACGGGTGGAAAAGATGCTTGCGAGCTATCTGTCCCCTGGGGCTGCATCATCTCTGAAGGCTCCAGTGTTGCCCTCCAAGCCGCTCAGAACAACTTCGGCTTTGGGGGGCAAAGGGTATCCACCAGCAGGTCAGGCTGGTGCATGTCTGCACATAATGGCTGTGTTACAGGCATACCAAGCCGACCTGCTGAAAGAGCTTGACAATCTGGGTCGGGGACTTCTAAGCCCAAAACCAATCTTGGGGCAGTTATTGAAGCCAAGAAGTCCTCGGCCAAGAAGTCCTGACACGAGTGGGTCAGGACTTCAGAGGGCGGCCCCTACTGGGGTACAGCGGTGTACACCATATCACACGGTGCCCGTCTCGCCTCAGTTCCCTCGGGAAGTCGGTCTGCCAACCCTGCCAGAGCTCCAGGGTGCAGTGGCTTCTAGCGAGCGCTGCTTTCAGTTTCTTCCACCCGTGAGCATTTGATCATAGATCTGCATCAGCTGAACCACTCAGTCATGCGACTGAAGTTCAAGATGCTCACCATCAAACATGTCATATCTCAAATCATGTCCGAGGACTGGTTTGTCACGACAGATCTCAAAGATGCATACTTCCATGTCTCTATCCTTCCCACTCACAGGAAGTTTCTGAGGTTTGCTTTTGGTGAAAAGCATACCAATATCGTGTACTTCCGTTCAGCCTTGCACTCTCACATCACTGTATGGATGCTGCTCTGGCTCCACTGCGACTCCAGGGCATCCGCATACTAAATTATAATGATGATTGGTTGATTTTAGCTCAATCTGATCAGTTGGCGGTTCAACATTGAGATGTCGTTCTTACCTACATGGGGAAGCTGGGTTTGAGATTGAATGCCAAGAAAAGTGTGCTTTCTCCATTACAGAGGACCACTTATCTAGGTGTGGTCTGGGATTCGACCACAATGCAGGCACGTCTGTCTCCTGCTCATATCGAGTCGATCATCACATCAGTCAAGAGAGTCAGAGAAGGCCAGTCACTCACTGTAAAGCAGTTTCAGAGACTGCTGGGTCTGATGGCAGCTGCGTCCAATGTGATACCTTTTGGCCTGCTGTACATGAGGCCCCTACAGTGGTGGCTCAGGACCAAGGGATTTTCAATGAGGGGGAATCCACTTCGAACTATCAAGGTAGACCTTAGACATGTGGAAGAAACCTTGGTTCTTGAATCAGGGCCTGGAGCTGGGAGATCCTTGGCGCCATGTAACGCTAGAGACGGACGCATCCCTCACTGGTTGGGGTGCAGTCATGAATGACCTCCCTGCCCGTGGTCTGTTGAGTGGTCACCATCTGATGTGGCATATCAATTGACTGGAGATGCTGGCCGTGTTGCGAGCACTGAAACACTTCCTCCCAGACCTAATAGGTCACCATGTGTTGGTGCGCAGTGACAACACATCAGTGGTCTCTTACATCAACCACCAGAGAGGTCTGCATTCACGACCCTTGTACAAGCTGGTGCACCAGATCCTTGTGTGGTCCCAGGACAAACTCCTCTCACCCAGAGCAGTATACGTTCCTGGACATCTCAATGTGGGAGCAGATGTCCTGTCGAGACAGGGGCTGAAGCCTGGGGAATGGATGCTTCACCCTGAGGTGGTGAAGCAGAAATGGAGAATGTTTGGCCAGGCTCAGGTGGACCTCTTTATGACTCAGGAGACATCGCAATGTCTCCTCTGGTTATCTCTAATTCATCCATCTCCCCTGGGACTGGACGCTATGGTGCGGACTTGGCTGAGGCTTCGTCTGTATGCTTTTTCTCAATCACTCTGCTCCCGGGAGTTCTGGAAAGAGTATGCTGGGATGGGGTTCGGCTGTTATTAGTGGCCCCATTCTGGCTGGGCTGAGTATGGTAAGTGTTCCCCCCTGTGACTTGGTTGTGGTGGTAGAGGCTCTCTGTAAAGCTCAATACGAGCCGACTGTGGAGATATCATATCATCATCTGACTATAAAGACTGCCTTCCTGTTGGCGATTACTTCTCTAAAGAGAGTTGGAGACATTCAGGCCCTCTCAATGGCCCCTACTCATCTTGACTTTTTCTATACCCTCGAGCAGGTTATGTTCCAAAGGCTCCCTCTGTCACACCCCAACCGATAGTGCTGCAGGCTTTCTGTCCTCCTCCCTTCCAGGAGCCCAACCAGAAAAGCTTAATTGTATGTGTCCAGTTCGAGCACTAGTCACATATGTCCACAGAGCTGCCCTGTGGAGAAGGACGGACCAACTGCTCGTGTGCCATTTTCCTCCCAAAAGGGATCTCCCTGCGACTAAGCAGACCCTTAGCTGGTGGATAGTTGGGGCTATCAACCTGGCCTATGAGTCCTCTGACCTCCCCTCGCCAATGGGAGTAAAGGCTCACTCCACACAGGGTATGGCGGCCTTCAAGGCCTTCTTAGCAGGTGTATCGATGCAGGACATCTGCAACACCGCGGGATTGTCTATGCCCTCCACCTTTGTGAGGTTCTATGGCCTTGATATGTGAGCCACTCCGGGCTCTTCTGTTCGCTGTATTCACGCCTTAGCTCGGATACAAAGTAGGTAGGGACTTGGAAGTTTGGCGGCATGGGCACCTCGTTCCCCAAAGCATTAGATGCAGCTTGAGTCCCTGAAGAGGAACGTCTCAGGTTACGCATGTAACCATGGTTCCTCGAGAGAACGAGAAGCTGCGTCTCGAAGCCATACTCCCGGCACCCCTGCCAGCTTTTGCTTCACTCCACGAAGCTGATGCCAGCTGCGCAGCACATGCTTTTATAGCTTCCTGGTCGCTTACATCACCTCGCATGTGATGTCATGCCTTGCCATTGGACAGATAGCACACGATATTCAAGGTCACTCACGCTTAAGGCATTCCCCATAGCGTTCAACACAGCGTCTCGATCCCTCGAGGAACCATGGTTACTTTCATAACCTGAGTCGTTTTTGGGCATAACGTGCAATAAACCAGAGTGTCATCTCCCATTCCCTTTAAGGAATCACAGCTGCGCTCATGCCATGGCTGATTTGCTATTTACATGGAGGATTTGGCAAGCACAAAGACAGAATGCGTCTCTGAGAGGAAACGGAGCTGCTCGTGCATGAGCAAATAGGTAGCCTAATTCTGATACATGCGATCACTATCCATTATGACATCTAGGCATTTTTATATTTATGTAGCTTACACAATAATATTATTTTACATTGCAATCCTTTAGTTTTTAATATTCGGCATGTTTGTGTGCTGCTATGCGTCCCTGTGTGTGTAATAAGCAGAGTGTACGCACACTGTGGACCCGCCTAACGCACTCTTTAAATAACAAAAAAACAACTGCACCATTGACTTTAGACCAGGCTATGACACAGTCTATTTTCAGTTCCTCAAAATAGCAACGCGCCAACAATGCGCCAGAACACATCTCTTTTTTAGACCAGCATGCCCATGGGGGCACAAATGGGCGTAAATGCATTTGCTATTTAAACAACGCGGTGCAGGATGGGAAAATGAGAACTGCGTCGGGCAGAAACTAGCAAAAACACTTGTGCCGCACCTTGCGCTGGATGTATGATAGGGCCCGAAGCCTTTCTCACTCCAAAAGACACTACTCACAAGTACTTCTGCTGTGGCTTTTTTTAAACTATTTTCATTTGCAAAACATATGATACAATATTGTGTCTGAAATTTCACACAATATTAACTTAATTATATAAAATCAATATTGCATGTGCTATTGTGCAGATATTTGGGTAAAAAAAGCACTAAACTTCTGAAATCCTGACTAATGGTGATCAATTCTTGCCTTATTATTTCTCAGAGTTGATCACAATTTGTGGGCTTTTGCTTGTCCACTCGCCTTTTGAGGACTGACCACAGGTTCTCTATGGGATTGAGATCCAGGGAGTTGCCTGGCCATGTATCCAAAATTTCAATGTAATGATCTTTGAGCCACTTCTTTATCACTCTTGCTTTGTGACGGTGCTCCATCATGCTAGAAAATGCATCCATCATTACCAAATTGCTCATGCAGGGTTCCCACACTTTGGTTAACTTCAAATTCAATGATCTTTCAACTACTTTCCAGGTCCAATACCCTCAAATTCAAGGACTTAATGTGGGGACACATTTCAAGTGAGAGCAAGGTTAGATTGTGTTAACTTTAAGATACATTGTTACACTTTTAAATGTAACAATGCTAAAAAAGCTTTTTTATTTTATTTTTTATTATATACTTATTTGCATTTATTTTTGGTCATATGACAGAGATCTAAAATTCTAATTGTCGTATTTCTGTTTGCATAAAACTGAAGAATATTCAGAACATCCTATACTGTATTCTAAAATTATCTGATATTAACTTTTGCATGGATTTTATTGAAACAAGATCTCTGCAGGTATCATCAAATCTAATTTAATGGTTTTAATGCCCTTCTGATGCCATTTTGAAAAATGTTTAATGCCATACACAACCCATATATATGTATGTTTTTTATGTTTTTGAAACAAGTATCTTCTGCTCACTAAGGCTAATTAAAACACTAAAGCAATATTGAGAAATATAACTTAAATTTATAATAAATGTTTTCTATGTAACTATATGTTAAACTGTAATTTATTTCTGTAATCAAATCTGAATTTTCCAGCATCATTACTCCAGTCTTCAATGTCACATGATCCTTCAGATATCATTCTAATATGCTGATTTGCTACTCTGTTATGATTATTGGTACTCATTCATTAATAACAGTTCTTATTATTATCATCAATATGGAACACATTTTTTCTGCTTTATATTTCTGTGTAAATTATGATACATTTTACTTTTCAGTATAAATTTCATAAATAAATTTCAGCATAAATAATATTTCAAATGAATCAGCATTTATTTGAAATACAATCTTTTGTAACATTATAAATGTCTTTACTGTCACTTTTGATCAAATTAATTTGTCCTTGTTGAATACAAGTATCTATTAAAAAAAAAAACACTTTAGTTTTTTTATTGTATTTTTGAATGGTAATATACAAACCCGATTCCAAAAAAGTTGGGACACTGTACAAATTGTGAGTAAAAAAGGAATGGAATAATTTACAAATCTGATAAACTTATATTTTATTCACATTAGAATAGATAACATATCAAATGTTGATAACATATCAAATGTTGAAAGTGAGACATTTTGAAATGTCATGCCAAATATTGGCTCATTTTGGATTTCATGAGAGCTACACATTCCAAAAAAAGTTGGGACAGGTAGCAATAAGAGGCCAGAAAAGTTAAAGTGTACATATAAGGAACAGCTGGAGGACCAATTTGCAACTTATTAGGTCAATTGGCAACATGAGTGGGTATAAAAAGAGCCTCTCAGAGTGGCAGTGTCTCTCAGAAGTCAAGATGGGCAGAGGATCACCCATTCCCCCAATGCTGCGGCGAAAATAGTGGCGCAATATCAGAAAGGAGTTTCTAAGAGGAAAATTGCAAAGAGTTTGAAGATATCATCATCTACAGTGCATAATATCATCCAAAGATTCAGAGAATCTGGAACAATCACTGTGCGTAAGGGTCAAGGCCGGAAAACCATACTGGATGCCTGTGATCTTCGGGCCCTTAGACAGCACTGCATCACATACAGGAATGCTACTGTAATGGAAATCACAACATGGGCTCAGGAATACTTCCAGAAAACATTGTCGGTGAACACAATCCACCGTGCCATTCGCCGTTGCCGGCGAAAACTCTATAGGTCAAGAAAGAAGCCATATCTATACATGATCCAGAAGCGCAGGCGTTTTCTCTGGGCCAAGGCTCATTTAAAATGGTCTGTGTCAAAGTGGAAAACTGTTCTGGGATCAGACAAATCAAAATTTTAAGTTCTTTTTGGAAAACTGGTATGCCATGTCATCCGGACTAAAGAGGACAAGGACAACCAAAGTTGTTATCAGTGCTCAGCTCAGAAGCCTGCATCTCTGATGGTATGGGGTTGCATGAGTGTTTGTGGCATGGGCAGCTTACACATCTGGAAAGGCATCATCAAAAATAAATAAAAAAAGAAGCAGCACAAATGTTTCTTGAGCAGCAAATCAGCATATTAGAATGATTTCACTGAAGACTGGAGTAATGATACTGACAAATTCAGCTTTGATCACATAAATATATTACATTTTAAAATGTATTCACATAAAAATTATTTATTTTTAATTATTATAAATTGAAACAATATTACTGTATTTATTGTATTTTTGATTAAATAAATATATAGCTTTAGTAAGCATAAGAGACTTCTTTCAAAAACATAAAAAAACCTTATTGATCCCAAACTTTGACCAGTTATAGGCCTGTTTTAAATTATCCATTCAATTTGACAGAAAATCTGCATAATTTAAATCACTTTAAAACACTTAGTTCTTACTGAAATCAGCATATTTGTGATATTAAATCGATTTCCAAGGGTTTTTGTTGTTGTTGTTGTTGTTGTTTTAACTAAAGAAAAGGCTTTTTTTATTATTATTTCCTAATCTAATAAACATGTTGCATTATCTTTCATATCAAATTCTTTCATTTCATGGTTCAAAAATTGCAACTGCATGAATAATGTTATGAGCTTAGTGTTTTAAATAATTTTTAATATACAAATATGAAAAGTTGGAAAAAATGCAATGATACTTTAAAATATGAGAGTAAACCGCCAGTCGGTGGCATCAAGTGACTGTGTTAATAAGTAAACATTTAAATCATTATTTCAAGCAATTCATTCAGACTGCTGATTCATTTAACAATCAAGCAAATGCTGTCTTTACGAATGGAACACTAAATCATTGACTCTAAATCACTGAGTCATTCAGTAACAAAACACAGCTGTGTGCTGCTCGGAGATTAGCAAATGATGAGGCCACGAAGTGCTGGCAAAATAACACATTAGCGGAATGGAGGGAATAATATGGATTTTTTTTCCAGAAAACTTCTTGCAGCGTTCACCTTTTCTTCTCCGAGCAATCGATTTTCCAGATGTCCCAAACAGTCGGAAGGGAGCTTCATCAGAAAATCAATTTGCACCAGTCTTCTGCTGTCCAATCCTTGTACTTCCTGCAGAATTTCAGTCTGTCCTTGATGTTTTTCTTTGATAGAAGTGGCTTCTTTGCTTCCCTCCTTGACACCAGGCCGTTGTCCAAAAGTCTTGGCCTCACTGTGTGTGCATATGGTCTCACACCAACCTGCAGCCATTCCATGAGCAAGCTCTGCACTGCTGAAGGCACAATTCTGTAGCTGACTCCTCAGGATGAGATGGTCCTGGTGCTTGCTGGACACTCTGGGACGTCCTGAAGACTTCACTGCAGTCAAACCTCTCTCCTTGATGTTTTTGATGATCTGGTAAATGGTTCTTTCAGGTGCAATATTCTTTGTAGCAATTTCCTAGCATGTGAGGCCATTTTGATGCAAAGTGATGATGGCTGCACGTGTTTTTTTGGAGGTAACCATTGCTAACAAGAACAAAATTATTGGAAGCACTTCTTCCCTCCATCAGTCTGCTTTTACAACCTAATTAGTATGATAGTGATATTACCTAACTAGTACTCATTCACACTTTCACATGAAATTAGTTTTTCACAGTGAAATTTTTTTTTTTTTTTGTGTGTGTGTGTGTGTGTGTGTGTGTGTGTGTGTGTGTGTGTGTGTGTGTGTGTGTGTGTGAAAAATTACATTTTTTGGCCAATGAAGCTTTTAGCAATTATTTAAAATGCATTTGATCACTCTACACAATAATCTAGAAACAATGTGAATGAACACCACAACAGCTTAAGCTGCAAACTTTGCAAAATACAACATTTATGTCACTGCCAAAACTGTACTCTCAATGCTGTTTCAATAATGAAAATTAGAGCATTCTTTGTTCGACCGGTTGTGAAGCACCTGTGTCAAACACGCCAAGAATTGGCTTAAATAACCTTGGTGGGTGACGTCATTTGATTATGTGCACCTGCAGCGTTATAAATAGCACCTTCAGGTTTCTTTGTCTTCAGGGACCCTATTGTGTGTGTATGTCTGTGTGTGTTTTGCACTGTGCTGCATTTCAGTTGGTCTTTTGAAAAGAAAGAAAAGAGGAATTACTTACATGGCTATGTCAGGGGGTTCCACTAAGAGATGTGTTCCTCCTTGTTCAAGGTTCATCTCAGAGGATAACCCACATAAGATTTGCTTTGAATGTTTTGGTGATAAGCATGCTGCCCTTACGTTCAAGGGAGATTAAGAGCACTGCGACATTGTGCCCATCAAAGTGCATCACAGGGCTTGCTTTCTTCAAAGACTGGCAAGCCGCTACTCCCTCTTTGAGATTGTGGGGGTTGCGTGTCGATCTGGCTGAAGCGCGAGACGAGTCTGCCCCTTTCTCCCATGCTCTCACCGGATCAGGAGGTCCTCACCACACTTCTGAAGTACGAACAGGCAGAGGACACTTCAACTCTTGCCTCTGCAGAGATGGAGATTGAGAGCGCCACCTCAGAGCACTTCTCTCACGAGGACAAAGCATATGAGGAGTTTCTCAAGGAGGTGACTCGGGCAGTCCACAGACTAATGCTGGACTGGTCGCAGGAGACCCCAAAATGCTCGGAGCTCAAGGTGTCCAAGGGGAAGGACCTCAGCAATGGTCTCTCCCCTTCTTTGGTGATCTCCATGATGAGTTAACTCATTCATGCAGTAATCCCTATTCATCCCGTGTCTTTGTGCCATCAACGTTGTTTTATTCTACTATAGTGGATGCTGACGTGCTATCTCTCCCCTGGGAGCTCATCCTCTCTAAAAAAAAAAAAAAAAAAAAAACAATGCTCCCCACCAATCCCTGTAGGTTGACATCCTTGCTGGTGGGGATGTTCCAAGCAATGGGTCAATGCAGCCCTGCACACCATGCTGGTTTTGCAGTTGTTCCAGGCTGACCTGCTCAAGCACTTGAGCATGAGCAGGGGCATTGATGAGAAGGTGTTTTCCAAACTTCGCCGGGCCACAGACTGATCTGCCATTCAATAGCTGCTATGGTCTCCATGGAGAGGCACATGTTGCTGAACCTCACCGGCATCACGGAGAGGGACCGGCGTTCCTCCTTGATACCCCCATCTTGCCTTCCAGCCTATTTGGCAGCTCTATCAGCACAGTCGTCAGTAGGCTCCGGGAAGTGAAGCATTACGAGGAAGCTTTTGTAAAGTTTCAACCCCGCCGTGCTCAAGTGTCAGGACTGTCAGCCACCCAGTCCCGACAAGGTCTGGATTCTCTGAGGCAAGAAGCCCAGAAAGAGAGTGTGGAAAGTCATGCGTCTCCTTGCAAAGACTGGTGAACGGCTCGCCGTACTCCACAGACTACAACTAAGATGCCAGACTGAGGAGAAGTCCTGAGGGTGATGCGCCCAGGACCAGGGGTGTGTGTCCCCTCGATAAGGGGTGCAAAAAATTCCAACAGGGAGTAGGGGCTTCTTCCCGGCACCATCAGGGGACCGCTGTACAATCTCCACCACCATTGGTGTTTCAGTCTCCAGCAAAATGTTAAATGTTCGGTTGCCTCCTGCCATGTTTCAGGACACAGAACATCTAACTTTGAACCATGAAATTGAAGCATCAAAACTAGTGTCCCTTTCAGAGAAATTGGGCAGCATGGAAACTACTGCCAAATATCTCTCTGTGGGTTGAAAGGACTGAAGAGAAAGGCTAAAGGATACTGTTTGCATGTTATCCTCCATGTTTTAATGGTGTGGTCTACACTTCTGTGAAACCGGACCTAGCACATTTGTTGACACAGTAATTGCAAGCTCTGCTGGACAAAGGGGCCATAGAACATGTTCCCCTGCCATACAGAGAGTCAGGCTACTACAACTGGTATATTCTGGTTCCCACAAAAGATGGGGGTGGCGTCCAATTTTAGATCTTCGCTAGTTGAACCACTACTTCAGAACATACAAGTTCAAAATGCTGACAATTAAAATGATTGTTTCTCAGATCCAGTCGGGGGATTGGTGTGTGGCAATCAATCTCAAGGACACATACTTTCACATGGAAATCCTGCCACAACACAAGAAGTTCCTGGGGTTCGCTTTCAGGGGTGAATCAAGTTCTTACATTCGGCCTAGCCTTGTCAACATACACATACACAAAATGCATGGATGCAGCACTAGCTCCTCTGTGACTCCAGGGCATGAGCATTTTAAATTAAATATGGCTGATTTTGGCCCAGTCTCAAGAGCTTGTGTTTTCTCAAGAGCTTGTGCTTCGACATCAGAATGTCGTCCTAGCTCATCTCGAATCTCTGGGGTTGAGACTCAATGGCAAGAAAAAGTTTCTCTCTCCTGATCAGAGGACAACATATTTGTGGGCACAGCTGTCTCGTGCATGTGTCAAATAAATTCTAAACACCCTAAAGAATAGCAAGCTAGGCCAGAAAGTTACTGTCCATTACATTCAAATGGTTCTAGGTCTCATGGTGGCTGCATCCACGGTGATACCTTTGGGCCTCCTGCACATGAGACCATTTCAGTTGTGGCTCAGAGCCAGGGGATTTCATCCAAGGGCCAAAAGCCCTAGCCTATGAGGCGCGTGGTCAAGATTTGCCTCTAGGAGTTAGGGCCCATTCAACCAGGGGGATTGCATCCTCTGTGGCTTTAGCAAGAGGTGTCCCCTTGCAGCAAGTGTGTGATGCAGGGGGCTGGTCCTTCCCGCACACATTTATCAAATTCTATAGTTTGGAGTTCCAAGCTACTTCGGGCTATGTCCTTGAGTCAACATCCCAACATCATGTCTGAGAATCTCGGTTACTTGACTGTAACCCTGCTCCCTGAAAATGTGGTAATGAGATGCTGGACCTCAATGCCGCACTGTAGGCATGCCTGGCCGTCCCTTCAGACAAAGGTCCCTTCAGACAAACCTGAATGTGCATCCGTTTCACATCTATTTACAACTGTGCAGGTGCATGTAATTAAATGACGTCACCCAACGCTTTTTCAGGGAACAGGGTTACAGACAAGTAACCTTAGACATTATTAAGTGCACCAATTTAAACATTAAGTAGACAGTACATAGACATAATTATGTTAATTAGGTGTTGCATCTGAATAAATGTTTAGAGATTATCAAAATGTTTATTTATTTTTTTTTTTTTTTTTTGCGTTATTATTAGTCAAACCTGAACACATGCAAACACTCATACATTAAGAGAGACAAAAGCCATATCTGGGTATATTAAGAAAAGATTGCTAAAACATCAAGCTAGGTTTTAGGCTAGATTTTTCATTCATGTTTTTAACAGGACACACTTCAGCATATATGTGAGTTAATGTTACTAACCTTTGTGAATGCATTCGAATATTTGATGCTGTCATTCAGGTCTCTTTAATTGTTTACCCACAATCACTGCATCTAGCTGATCTCCACAAAGTTCCTGATTCTGACACATGAATATAACACACATGGTGGCTCCCACCAAGTTTTATACTCTTCTGACATTTCTGAATTTATGAGCAATATGCGGACATACATCATCAAGTACTTTGATAAGAGTCCTATCTACATCAACAAGGAAATATGTGACGCAGATATAATAAAAGCGTAAAAGGAAATTCCAAGTTCTTTCTTTATGATATCAGTAGTTTTAGTTATCAGTAGTGTGTTCACAATATTCCTTCTTGTTGAATCGAGTCAAGTCTGAAGTCATTTCATGCTGAGTCTGGAGTCGAGTCTGAGGTCTATTAAAATGTGACTCGAGTGCATCCCGAGTCCGAGTCACTAACTCGAGTGCCCATCTCTGCCTTAAGCATAGCATGGATAACCCTGTTGAGAGGCGCTGCAGCACTGTACCAACTAGGCAGTTGACTGTTTTCAAGTGCCGCAGTTCGCACCATGACTCAAGATCTTCCAAATAATCTCAACAACCTCAGTTGAAATACCAGAATCTATTAGCTGGTTCCCGTCAGGATCCAGACTCAAGGCTTCCAGATTGAACCCTGCACTTCAACCAGAAAAAATGTCTCTCTAGCCAGTACTCTCCCAAGGAGTGTTTTCCAGGAGAGACACTAGATCCGAGAAGCAGACTTGGGCTGCCCAGAATGGAGCCACTAAAGTAAGGTAGGCTCTGTCTTGGCAAATCTTCACTAGATCTCCTGGAAAAAGAGCTACTTGATGAAAGGCATACAGATGAAGCCTTTGCCATGTCTGTACCATGGTGTAAGGGGGAACCAGAGGGAACAGTAGGTTGACTCCTCAGAGACAAGTAAATTCATTTCTGCTATCTCTTCACTTTGTGACCTGTGACATATGGACTTAACCAACCCGTTGGTGGGGGTCATCATTGGGGTCAGAAAGGATGTCTGCTCCCAGGTTTCATGCCCCAGAATGTAAACTTCCCTCAGGGATACCAGATTGACCCTGGTAATTGATGTAAGACGCCACATACTATCAAAATTATTGCAATCACGCTGCAGTCCAATGTTTGATTTGTTACTTCTGATCAAACCCCTACAGTTATGGTCTCATCAATGTAAAAATCAATTCTGGCCACCTAAAAAAGATTTTAAAGGGGTTATATGGTGCGATTTAAATTTTTCCTTTCTCTCTGGAGTGTGACAAGCTGTTGGTGCATAAAGAAGATCTGTAAAGTTGCAAAGACTAAAGTCTCAAATCCAAAGAGATATTCTTTATAAAATTTAACAGTCAACCACAGTGTTTTAAAACACCTCGTTTAAACACGGCCCCACATGTCTGTCACGATGTGGGAAGATTAGCATAATGCCGCCCAAATGTTCACGCAAAGAAAGAAGGCATTACTTTGATTCCCACTGTAGTATTGTTTCTGCCGTCATGTCATGGAGACGCTGTGTGTTTCATTGTGAAAGTGAAACTACTTTGTTTGGCCTTCCAAAAGAGGACACAACTAGAAATCAGTGGTTAAGTTGTATTTACAACACTGTTCAGAACAATTCAACCCAAATATTCAGATGTGTGCAGCGCATTTTATGGAGGATGAGGACTGGTTCCTGAGAGAGTAGCCTACAATGCTTCTGTGCACAAAGGCTGTTTCTATAAAGTGGGGCAGTTCCAGCTTTGCAAGGACAGTCTGTCGCTTCTGACTCACAGACTGTTAGTAAGTTTTCATATTTAAAGAATTTGCCACTGATGATTCAAACATGAGTTTTGAGCAGTGTATAGTAGCGCATGTTGTTTGTCATTTCTACGATCACAAATGTAGACATGGTTTTATGTTTTACGCACCACGATATGCAATGCGTAAAAACACAGTATAAGTCATTATAATCCGTATTATTATCCGTATTAATTATAATTATTGTATGTCCCCACTGGATGCCTTAAATGCCTCGTTTGTAATGGATGTGATTGGTTTTGTCTTGTCGTGCCAGGAGACAGCATCACAGTATGGTAAGTGGCGTAACATTTCTGTCACACGCTTGAGGTATTCGTGTGTTGTGAGTGAATGTGTGTGTCTGTTCAAGTTTGGTAGTTAAGTCGACGAGAGGCCTGTTCCTAGACTGTGACTCATAAGCTGTTTCCCAACCCTTTCCCAGCATAGCTCATGTATTCGCCAGCTGCAACCACAGAGAGTGCACACATGCACACTCACTATCAATTAGTGGCACGTGACATTTTGTGTCATGAGTAAACAGTGTCACATCCATAAAATTAGACATTTTCCTGAAATCAGAGCCACACTACTAAGTCTGATATCATTGACATCTTGATTACATAAACACCCGTGCAAAGATCTTTTTAACAGACAAACATACAAAATGAAACAATCCACCTTACTTCGTGGCAAACAATACAAGGAGATCTTCCCAGGTGACAAATCATTGCACAATAGTGGTGTTCCGCTGAACTTAATCTTTCGTTAATTTCCAGCACAAACTGACATTGGATGCATACTTGGAACAGGAGCCATAAGTAGCAAAAAAATCCTAATAAATTAATAGCACCTAATGGTAAGTAGTGGCCTATTATAAACTGTAATGTAATGTCAAGTTGTAATGTCACTGTAATGTCACTGACCACACTGTAAGAAAATTTCTTAAAGGGGTCATATGATGCGATTTCAATTTTTCCAATTTCAATAATGTACATTATGTGGAAAGTAATGTGCTTTTTGAAACTTAAGCCACATAAACACATTGCATTACACCAAATACACAACATAATGTTCTTTTTAGCAACGTCATATGATCCCTTTAAAAATCTACAATATTCAGAATAAGCATACAACTTTTTTTTTTTTTTGTAATTTGCCAACAAGTAGTGATTCATTAATACCTATGATACCTATGAACCAACAAAGGTTTTCAGTTGTTAATAATATTTTAACAAAACCTCTTTACTGTTTTTGTCTAAGTAACAATAATAAAATAGTATGCCAAAAAATTATTTTACTTCAATAAATTACTATTTACTTCAATAATTCCTTTAAAATATTAAAATATGTATTTAAGAGGTATTAAAATGACAGCTTTATTACCCTGACATTTTATGCTTGCCCACAAAATATCAAAATTAATTTTAACACCTAAAACTCTTGACTTATCCTTTACGAAATGGGATAACAACCTTTACTGTCAATTAACTTACAGTTGAAATCACACAAGATGCTAATTGTAATCTGAATTAAAATAATAATAATAATTATTATTATTATTATAAATAAAAAAAAATTAAAACCTAAAAATCGCATACACAACAAAACAAAACAATAAATAAGAATAAAGGCCCGTTCACACCAAGGACGATAACTATAAAGATAACGATAAAGATATAGCTCTAAAAATCGTTTTCAGTATTAAAGAACAGCAGAGTCCACACCACAACTATAACGATAAAGACAAAGAAAAACGATATCGTTGGAATCACTTTCCAGCTGATGAACGATAAAAAATTGGCAGCCAATCAGAATTGATCCTGCTGTAACGAGCTCGGGAATTTAAAGTGCCAGACGAGTGTGTGCTCAGAATAAACAGAAGATATCGTTCACTGGTGTGGACCCTAATATCGTTATCTTTATAGTTATCTTTATAGTTATCGTTCTTGGTGTGAACGGGCCTTAAGTCACACAGACTCTTAAAGACAAACATGAAATGCACAAAATCTGAAAAAGTTGTTACTTACACTTGAGGGCAAATCCATTAATTAATACAGCATTTAGCACTTCATTCATAATAATTCAAAGCTGAGTGTAAACAAAGACATTGTTTTTTCTTGATTGTTCTCATTTCCCTTAATAAATCTGTGGTTTGCCTAGCCATAAATACAATTCTAAACATAGTGGTATAATGTTGTCTTAAACAAAACAGAAATCAGCATGTAACAGTAAAAAATAAAACCTGTGCACATGACATTTGAAAACTTCCCTCAAACCATTTTCGAACATCAGTTTAAGCTCCTTAAAGGGATAGTTCACCCAAAAATGAATATTACCCCATGATTTACTCACCCTCAAGCCATCCAAGGTGTTCATGACTTTCTTCTTTCAGACTAATACAATCGGATTTATATTTAAAAATGTCCTGGCTCTTCCAAGCTTTAAAATGGCAGTGAATACTGGTCAAGATTTTGAAGCAAAATAAAGTGCATAAATTTGTTAAATGTCAGAATCTAGCGAGGGAGAATTTTAATGTATTTTTTTTTTTATCACTTTCATCAAATTAAGTAGCATACATACACTTCCTTAGTATTTGGTAGAATTGCCCCGAAACTGTTACACTTGGGCCAAACATTTTGGCTATCCTTCCAGAAGCTTTCTAAAATAGTTTGCTGGAATTTTGGCCCACTCCTCTTGGCAGAACTGGTGTAACTGGGTCAGGTTTGTAGGCCTTCTTGCTAGAACTTGCCTTTACAATGCTGCATACAATTTTCTATGGAATTGAGATCAGGGCTTTGTGATGCCCACTCCAATACCTTGACTTTGTTGTCCTTAAGCCACTTTGTAACTAATTTGGAGGTATGTTTGGGGTCTTGATTTTGAGATTTGGAACTTGCTATAAAACAGAATCATGGATGCCAACATTTACCTATTTGGTGAATGTAACAATCCAGTCCACTAAAGGCGAGTTTAAGAACCCATGTGCAGTTTTATTCCATCCAACATGACCAAATACAAAATAAAGGCTAGACATGAACATAAGCAGACTTGACCATAGCATGAGCAGACTAAACAGAACACTCACCGACAGCAGGGTTACATATATTTAATACAAGACAACCTAACATGGCACACAAGAGGGCTTAAATGCTAGGACAAAAGGAACACATGACAAAATCAACCAATGAGCAAACACAAGGAACAGAAACCAATGAATAAACAGAACAGATAACCACATGACAAGACAATGAACCAATGAGAACAAAACACATGGACTAAAGGAACACATGAGGGCAAGGAAGAATGATGCCTCTGGGGCAGACTCGTGGTCAGGACTCTGGGCAGACTCGTGGACAGGAGAGGCCTCTGGGGCAGACTCGTGGACAGGAGAGGCCTATAGAATGCAGTGTGCGCCCCAAACATTCAGGATGGCTACCGCCATAACAGGAAGTACCAAGGATAGGAGAACAGTCTCTGTGATAGCCAGTGCTGAGGCCCTAGGGATGCCAGCTGCTTGCACTATATCAATGGTGGGTCCATCACACTGGCAATCAGTCCTGGCCCAAGCTCTGCATCCACATAGGCTTGGGTACTATAGTACCCCCTCCCTCCCAAAAAAAAACTCCTTAGGGGAAACTTTCATGATATCCGTGGCATAACGAGACTCTGGCATGGCAACAGTGGCATTACGAGGCTCGGGAATGGTGGCCATCTTGGCCGGGGACTCAGGCGTGCCAGCCATCTTGGCCAACGTGCCATGAGCAGGCCCTGGCTTGACAGGCGTGACGTGAGCAGGCTCTGGCTTGGCTGGCGTGACGTGAGCAGGCTCTGGCTTGGCTGGTGTGACATGAGCAGGCTCTGGCTTGGCTGGCATTATGTGACGTGACCTGTTTGATATTAATTCTGCCTCTGACTGGGCCAGAAGGAGCCAGTCATCAAGGTAGTTGAGAATGCGGATTCCCATCTGTCTCAGAGGGGAGAGAGCCGCGTCCATGTACTTTGTAAAAGTATGCATCCATCGAAAAAAAGCAGTGTCTTGAGCGAATTTGCGCAAGGATCTGTTTTAGCGTAATCATCCTGAACAACCTTTTCATGAGGGCGTGATTCAGGTGTCTGAGATCAAGGATGAGCTGGAGGCCACCATCTGATTTTGAGGACTAGGATGTAGCGGCTACGAATTGCAGCGAATAATCCCGTTTTATTGTCTCCAACACCCAGTTTGGCACTACAGGGATGGCCTGTCAGGCTTCATCCCATGTGACAAGGGGTTGGATTAAATTGAGAGGCTGGTCGCCGTATGGGGACCCCACACTCAGAAGAGGAGTGTGCAGACACACACATAGTGGAGGACATATGAGGACAGGTAAAGAGGGACATCTTTAACAACAAGCAGATTGAGAAGCTTAAAAAAGCTTGAAATCAAAAAGATGAACCATGGGGAAAAAGTATGAGTCTACATTCAGGCAGCAGATTTGGACAAGGAGAAGAACTAAAAAAAATATGGTCAGACTCAGACATAAAGAGTCAGGGATTATCTGGAGATCTTTAACCCTCTGGAGTCGATTCACGTGTATACATGTGTTGATATGTATACAAGTATATATATGTATATATATACTTTTATTAGTTTTCACATAACGTGTACACATTTTACTAGTTAGACTTTTTCCAAACTATAATTCCTGACTAAATGTATAATCAAGTGAAACATCATGAAGTTTCATTCACATCATCTAAATGTTCTACTGTACTACTAGTATCAGTGACCATCACAATAATGTTAATAATGCCGTTTACCATTTAGTTTATTTGAGAGCACATAAACAATATACACTTTGCTAGTTATGTGATGTTCATTTATATATTTCAACATTACACAATACAAGTCAATATCAGTTTGCCAAAGCAGTAATATTGTGAAATATTTTTTCATATTTAAAATAACTGCTTTCTATTTAAATATATTTTAAATTTTAATTTATTCCTGTGATCAAAGCTAAATTTCAGCATCATTACTCCAGTCTTACTCCAGGTGCAACAATATACACTATACCATTCAAAAGCTTGGAGTCAGTATATATAGAAATTAAAACTTTTATTTAGCACACACGTGATGATAAATAAAAACAATTAATAAGATAAATGTTACAAACAATGCTGTTCTTTCAATTTATCAAAAAAAACCTGAAAAAATATTCTCAGCTCTTTTCAACATTAATAATAATAATAATAATAATAATAACAACAATAAATATTTATTGTTTATTTATTGTAATTATATATATATATATATATATATATATATATATATATATATATATATATATATATATATAGTAGCAAATCAGAATATTAGAAGGATTTCTAAAGGATCGTGTGACTGGAGTAATGATGCTAAAAATTCAACTTTGAAAGTCAGCTTTGATTGTTCCTAATAAACTGTTTAACTGCACTTGCAAGTGAATCTCAAAAAATATATTGGGGATAATTAAATATATTCTAAATAAACTACAAACATAAAAATATATACATTTATTTTGTCCTCACAAATCTTTCTTGTAACTCTTCCCTCTCAGTCACACACCTGGCTGAAAGGCTCATTATGCAGCTCATTATGCTGGGCCTTTGTCTTCTCAGGTGTGAATCACACAAATATTCATGATAGTTGACACCTAATGGCATATGCCCTTTTGAAACAAAAAGTGTCATAGAACATTTAAATCAATCTATTGTTTTCTGTGAGTGAGTAAACAAGATGATTTTCACATCATTTTGAAGCAAAAATTCTAGGCTAAAAGTCAGGGCATGTCAAAACTTCTCCATGCCCCCAAAACCCCCTTAGACCTCAGAGTTAAAGGAGAGTTTGAAGGTTAAAGTTAAAACTATGAGACCTACATCATACAGTCTGTATGTAATTGTACGAGGCATCTTGGAAGTCCTCCAAAGGGGAAGGGGAAGAGTTGGAGGAGACCTGTCTTCTCTGACACACATGGAGTATTTTAACACTGTGAGATAATAGTAGAGTGTTGACATTTCAATGATTTATAAGCGATTAATAATATATCAACTAGTAACTTATTAACCATTTACTAAGGATATGTTTGAATATTTAATGATATGCTATTTTTTAAGAACATATGACAGATTTGTAAATCGTTAGCATATTACTTAATCATTTATGAACTTATATATTGATGTTTGTAAATGATTAATCATCATCTAATCACTTGTAAATGATTTATAACTCCATCTTCAAAACACAGATAAAAATATTAACATATCACTTATTAATCATTTATGAACACATAGTTATGTTTTGTAAATGAGTAGTTGATCATTAACTAATCACTTATAAATGCCTTACAACTGAACGTTATTATAAAGTGTTACCCCAGACGCGGAGAAACTCTGCCTTTGTTCATAACCACTCCTCTAGCCCTAGCTGGCCTGCTTTTGCCCAAGGTTTTCATCAGGCCAAAAAACCCAGGCCGTTGGCCCCGAGGAAGCACCGACAAGGCACAATCAACCCCCAGAAGTAACAGTGGAAATGTGACTGGCCCTGGCACGCGCTAGCATGCCCGCTTTTGTCCCGACAGTGGAAACACAGCTAATGTATAAATAAACTGTGGGTTATTTTTGTGCTGAAAACAAAGACATTAAGCCAGGACCTCTTTCAAAGGACATTCCCTGCAGTACCTAAGAAAAGTATGCAGAACCTAAACTGTAATTCTCTCTCTTTTCTTGTTTGCTTAAGCATTGAGCTCTTGTGTTTAAGGGTACATTTTCAATTGTCTATGTGCAAACAGGAAGGAGAGGATATAGAGATGATCACTGGCCACACAGCAAACAGTAAATTATGGCAGTGACCGTGTCATGTTGTAGCTTCGCTGTCATCATCGGTGGACGTGTTGTTAAATAGAAGAATTAATTTTTAGAAAGTTCATCGCTAGGACTATGATCCCAAACACAAGATTAAATTATCACTTGAGTGACTGAGGAACATAAAGGTGAATGCCCTAAAATGGCCCAGTCAAAGACTTGATCTTCATCCAAGAATCTGTGGCTCTTCTGAAGACTGTGCTGTAATAATGATAATACCTGAAATATGCCAAAATTACACCTAAATGCTCTGCAAATCCGATATGTATTTACACTCAAAAAATGAAACCTTGACTTTAATTAATTTTTTCTTGTCAACAGGTTCCACTTAATGTAATTATGAAAGTTGAAAACAAATAATTAAGTTTATCTAACTTAATGTGGTTGTTTTAGGGATAAATAATATTTTTGACTCAAGCCAACTATTATCAATCATTTTTGCTCAACAAGAGACGTTTGAGTTTAACTAACTAAAGTCAGTTAAGTTATATGGACTAATAAAATTTATTTAGAAGTAGCATATTACATATATGTCTATTCAAAGTAAACTAATGATTTTACAACAAAACATTAAATTCAAGCTTAATTAACCAAAATAAAATGCTTTCACTTACTTAAATTTTTACTAGTTAGGTTGAATTAATTATATTTTGTCAACAGGTTCCACACAAATTACTTCAGTAAACTCAACATAACATTTGTTAGTTCCTTTATTCACCAACAAGAATTGTCAAAAACACAACTGTTTCAAATTCAGTTTTACAAAAGAGAGAGAAAAAAACATACCCATGAGCAGCAGTATTTAAGGTTGGTTCTCTTTACCTTAGAAAAAAAAATGCATACATGCATGTCAGTGGTGCATGTCACTAAAAGGAAAAAAAAGTTATGAGCTTTCAAGTGTTTTTCAATTAAATAGTGCAAAGCAGGCATTTATTTAAAACTTTTAAGTGCTCAATGTAGGTTCACTCAGTTTGTTTTTAAGCATCTGTACACGCTACATGACAAAAAAAGTCACAGAACAGTGTTGTGTGTCACACAAAAAGAAAAAGTCGTGAAGCACTTCAACACCCTCAATCACGATTCCAACATCAGCTGGAATAGTGGTGGCATCACCTCCCTCTACATAAATGCTGTAGATGCCAAAGACAACATGATCAAGGTCCCTCTGGGCAGCACAACCATCTGAATCCTTTCCACACACAAAAAAAGTCAACAATGAAATTACCAGCCAATTAATTTTTTTTTTTTTTTTTTTTTAACAAAACATTTTTCAGTAAATGTTTTAAAATAAGGCTTGATTACTAACTTTTGGTCCTAACTGATTCCTCACAATTTGTACTCACTGGCCACTTTATTAAGAACACCTCTATGAGCTGATGTCATCTAATAGCAGCTCTGCCATATGTTCTACTTGTATAAGATTATAATTTTTACATTTTTAAAGGTTAAAGTATCAGAAACATGATTTTGGTCTAGACTCAAATTGCCATAGCCATATCCCACAATGTTAAATGGATATTGTGACATTCTTAAAAGTCCTAGGATAGTTACTGCTGCAGTATTTGTAAGTACCTACCAGATACTCTTTGAAGAGACTGCTTGGACCTTCATTCAGATATATACAAAGTGCCCTGAGGAGGCATTCCCGCTTCTTTTCAACAGTTTCATTCTAAATAGAAAAAAGTAGCATCAACAACCATAGTACAAACCTATTATACTTCTATAATTATGTGAAATGGGTGAAACTTTAACTATAAAAGTAGGCACATGTACAATGACCATTTACTTAAACATTATCAACGATTATACAATTAGTCAATTACGGAGTACACAAGTAGGGCTGTCACCATAACCTATTTTTTGTTGTATGATATATTGCAACAAAATTATTTTCAATAAATTAAATTGACATTTTAAGACCAATTTATGCCACTGACTTCACAATGACAGTATAATGATAAAATAAACGCAAGCATACTCTTTCAAACAACAAAGAACATTTTATTCTTGAGAATATTTAGATACTGGAATGAGAAATGTGAACTAATATATCTTATCCTATTATAGATTTAAAAAAAAATAAATACACCTTTGTTAACAAAAAAGTGCTCAGTAACAAGTATTAGGACAAAAAGTAACATTAATGGTCAGCAGTTACGTATTGTTTGGTCAAGCTCATAAATGGGGTCATATTTGAGCTTGACCACAAAAACTCTCTCCTGTGTTCGTACTGCACTATGATCGGAAACAGGAGCTCACACACTGCATGACTTCACAAGTATCGCAGACAACTCTGTCTGGTCCGCAAACTATGTTTCATAACCAAATGCACATGAGAAGTGATAAGGACATAATGCAGGATCACACGTGAGATCTGAGTTCTTAAGTGGGACTGGTAATGCCCTGCATGAAGTTTGCGATTCAAAATGTTCCCAAATTGGAGCTAAAGCTTGCGGCTTGCATTACCAGACACTTTCCGCTCTGTGTGTGCCAGATGACGAACGTACACGCCCACTGCTGGAGCGGTTCTCATTCTCGAGTCAAGAACCGGTTGCATCGGTTTTCAAATCACCTGAACACTGAACCGAAAACCGTTTCTTTCGGACGCGTCCGATTTGAGAACCGATGAACTGATGATACTGCGCATGCGTGTAATTTTTTAAACATCAGAAAGTGTGATAAAATAACTATATTTTATTTTGCATTTTTTTTTTTTTTTTTTTTAAAGATGAATGTATCTAATCTGTATATTTTGTTAAATTGTAGATTGCTAGATTATAGGCCAAAAGGGTTTTCAGGGAAGTTGGACAATAATTAAGACTCTAAAGACTCTATGTTTAATAGGAATAAGGGATGATTTATGAAATATCTGTACTGTTTTTATAGTTAACGATGACACATTCACAAATTGAGTTTGTAGTAAATAGAACATGAACACGAGTAGAGCAGCTGATGATACTGAACTGCAGCGTGCCGGTTAGAGCGATTCTCGTTCACGAGTCAAGAACCGGTTGCATCGGTTTTCGGATCACCAGTACACTGAACCGAGAACCGTTTCCTTCGGACACGTCCGATTTGAGAACCAATGAGCTGAAAGCGTAAAGCTCACTGACACACAGCGCGTCTGAACCGAACTGATTCTTTTGGTGATTGATTCTGAACTGATTCTGTGCTAATGTTATGAGCGCTGGTAAACCGAGGGCTTGAATGAAGGGCAATCTGGCGAAACGTAAGTTTATTTAATAACAAATAAATCGCAAATGGATTATGTATAGTAAGTGGATCATGGTTTCTTCTGCGCTGATGACACCTAATTTATTTACTTTATATCTTCAAGACTTAAATCCTCGTATGCACATTATTGCTTTTACTGAATTTGGGTGCGTTGTTGCAAAACTTAATTGTAAACTTTTCATGATTATGAGGTTTTTAACTGACTAAAGTTATGATTACTGACTTTATATATTTGAATGTTTGATAGACTTGACGCCATTACGTCATCGCCAATGACGTCATTACGTCGAGCGTAAAAGAACCGAGTGAACCGGTTTTTTCAACCGGTTTACTGAATCGAACCGTCCGAAAGAACCGGTTCGCGGAAAAGAACCGAACTTCTCATCACTAGTGTGTATATCCACACAAATATCTTTGCGCATGAGAGGCTGCAAGATGGCGGGTTGAGTAGTCAAGTTGTTTCGTGCTCTCACAAAATTTCCCAAGTTAGTTTAGCTTGATAAGTTTTTTTCCACCTCCACCTGCTAATACACATACCCGAAGTTGTGGTGCCGATATGGAAGATCATTGTTACGAAATGGAAATAGCAATAGGTTCGAGCAAAAGGGAGAGAGGAACTGATTCTGATCCACCCACACCGAGTAAACCCCAAAAAGGAAAAAAGGCTAAAAAACCAACAGAGTGTGAGGAAAACGAGGTGCCCAATTCGGCTATTTTGGATGCAATTAAAGCCCTTGGAACTAAGGTAGATTTACAGCACGAAGAATTAAGCACGCAGATGAAGCAGCACAGTGCGATGATTGCAAGCGTTGCTAAGTCCGTCCAAATAAATGCGCAGGAGTTACGAGAATGCAAAGACAAAATTAAAATGATGGAGAAACAAATTGAAAATCTATCCGAAGTCAATAATGATCTGAAAATTCGTGTGCTGGAAGAGGAAAGGTACAAGAGGAGATGGTGTCTTCGCATAAAAGGTCTCAAGGAGAACTCAAACGAGCGCATAAGAGAGGATGTGATTCAACTTCTGGGCAAGATAACGCCTGAGTTTGCTTCTACTATGGGGAGGCTGTGGATGTCGTGCATCGGGTGGGAAGAAAGGAGACCGGTCGTTCGAGAGAGGTGATCATTCTTTTTACCCGCAGATTGGTGCGGGACGAAGTATGGAAGAGAACCAAGTCGTCAGCAGTGTGCAAAGAAGCTGGCATCAGTTTTGCCGAAGACCTGACGAAAGAAGATAGACTGTTGAGAAGTGAATTATGGCCAAGAATCGCACAAGCCAGAAAGGAAGGCAAGGCGGCTGGGTTTAGAGGTCCATTTGGGTATATAGAGGGTAAACGTATCACTTAAAAAGGGTATTGACTGCTTCTCTCTGATATGAGGTGAGGTGGGGTGATAAAGAAATGGGATTCAGTTTTTTTCTATTCCACAAACGCTAAACGTAGTTTACATCTTTATTTGGATTTAAATTTGTAATTTTTGTATTCATTTTTTTTGTTTTATCTGTTTAATTGTTCATGTTCGTGTTAAAATCTGATATCTCATTTTCTTCTTTAAATTGTAGGGGTTTAAAGGACTCAGTTAAGAGAAAGGCAATTTTCTTATTTTGCAAAAGTCAAAAATCACATTGTTTTTTTCTACAAGAAACACATTCAGAGTTGGCAGATGTTACCTTTTGGAAAAAAGCAGTGGGGGCAAGATTATTACACACAGGCACAAAGTTAATATCCAAATGCCCACAGTCTTGCTATACTCATAAAAAAATGCCCAGGCAAGATTATTACACACAGGGCTGATGTTAATGGCCATTGGCTTGCAGTGGTCCTATACTTAGACGAAATATTTTTCATTTTAGTTAATGTGTATGGGTATAATGTTCAAACCCAGAATAAAGGCCTGTTGGAGACAATAACAAATGTCATAAGTGACCTAAAAACTAGTTACCCGACAGATTATATTTTAATCGGTGGCGATTTTAACATGTCACCAGATGAATACATGGATAGACAACCGTCTAAATTTGATATTTCTCATGCTAACAGTATTATTCAACATTTCTGCTTATCCATTGGATTAATTGATATTTGGAGAAACTTAAACCCCACTGCCAGACACTTTTCATGGTTCAAACCGAATGCCACTTCAAAGTCAAGAATTGATTATTGGCTTGGATCTGAATCTCTTTCAAGTAATGCGACTAAGTGTAATATTTCAGGTGCCCCCTTAACAGATCATTGTGTGATCAACTTAATCTTAGAACAAAGAAATAAACCTTGTAATACTAGAGGCTATTGGAAATTTAATGCAGATTTGTTGAATCATACTGATTTTTGTACATATATTAAAAAAATAATTGCTGAATTTAAAGTAAAAAAGATGCCAAGTGGTATTAAATGGGAGTATTTAAAACATAAATTAAGAGAATATTCAATGACCTTTAGCAAAAATCTGATGAAAAAGAAACGTAAAAAAAGAATTCCAGTTAATACAAGATATTAATAAATGCTGTTGTCAACCTAACATGTCAGATGAAGATAAAGAAAAACTTATTAAGCTTCATTCCATTCTAGATGAATTCTATATTAAAAAGGCAAAAGGGGCATATGTGAGATCCAGAGCTAAGTGGCTGGAAGAGGGGGAAAAAAATAGCTCATACTCATTAATTTGGAGAAAAGACGACAAGAAAAAAATTCGATCAGTAGTTTAATTGTGAACCAAGTAGAACAATTAAATCACAACTTGATAGTAAAAGAGGTGTTTAAATTTTACTCAAATTTGTATTCCTCTTCTTTTTCCTCTGTTAATTCAAATTCTTTTTTTCAGATGCTAAAAAATAATATACCATCTATTGATAGTGTATTTAAAGAACTATGCGATTCAGACCTAACCTTACAAGAGCTTGATGCGGCGATTAAACAGAGTAGACCTGGTAAATCACCGGGTCCTGATGGGTTAACCACAGATTTTTATAATTTTTTTTGGGATGACCTAAAATATCTTTTATTTGAAGCCTTACAAGAGTGTATAAATAATATTGAATTATTGCCAACTATGAAACAAGGGC
This sequence comes from Cyprinus carpio, assembly GCF_018340385.1. Taxonomy (NCBI): domain Eukaryota; kingdom Metazoa; phylum Chordata; class Actinopteri; order Cypriniformes; family Cyprinidae; genus Cyprinus; species Cyprinus carpio. Next base: position 3,888,142 of record NW_024879345.1, on the reverse strand, counting down.
TTATAATTTTGATACCAAAGCCAGGAAAAGATAAAAGGATATTAGATAATTTACGCCCCATAACACTACTTAATACTGATTACAAACTGTTTACTAAAGCACTGGCTTCCAGATTAAAAACAGGAATATCACAAATTATTAGTGTGACCCAATCAGGATTCTTAAAGGATAGGTCAATTCATAATAATATTAGGTTAGTTTTTGATTTGGTTGAATATGGTCATTTAATTGAAGAGGATGGTTTAATTTTATTTCTGGATTTCTATAAGGCCTTTGACATGGTGGAGCATTCTTTTATTTTTCAAACTCTTAAACACTTTGGTTTTGGTTCTAAATTTATTAGTATTGGTTGGAATGCTTTATAAAGACATAAACAGTTCTGTAGCTCTTACTCAAGGTACATGTCCAAGATTTGAGGTTAGAAGAGGCATCAGGCAAGGTTGTGGATGTTCTCCTTTATTATTTATTATGGTAGCAGAAAGTTGTCTATTTTACTTAAAATGGGAACCATATTAGGCATTGATTTTGAAGGTAATAACTTTTATTGTCAGTCAATTTGCTGATGACACTACTCTTTTTTTAAGAAATGAACAGCAAATACCCCTAGCACTTCAGTTAATTAAGTTTTTTTCAGAAGCTTCAGGTTTAAAAGCTAAATATGTCAAAATGTGAGTTATTGGCCATTCATGATCATCCTAATGTAACATTATACAATATCCCAGTGAAAAATGAAGTCAAATATTTAGGTATCTGGTTATCTAAGAGGATGGATAATTTAGAACATTTAAATTTTGATAAAACTTTGGATAATTGTAAATTAATAATGAATACTTGGCTGCAGAGAGACATAACAATTTTTGGAAGAATTTTATTGACAAAAGTAGAGAATCTTTCTAGATTCATCTATCCATGTTTCTCTTTATCAGTTTCTGCAAAAAGGATAAAGGCAGTTAACAAAATTAAACTTTGATTTTATATGGAAAATGAAAAGTCATTATATACGTAAAAGTGACATGATTAAAGATTATGAAGAAGGAGGTCTTAAAACGATTGACTTTGATATTATGAATGGGGTCATTAAACTTAGATGGTTGCAGGCTTTCATTAATGATAAGTCCTCTTTCTGGTTTGAGATTCCTACTATCGTATTTAATAAATGTGGTGGCATAAGTTTTCTGCTGCAATGTGACTTTGAACTTTCGAAACTCCCTGTAAAACTTTCTGCTTTCCATCAACAAGTATTATTATACTGGAAATTGATTTTCAAGCATAATTTTAGCCCTCATAATATGTCAATCTGGAACAACAGATGTATAACTGTGAACAGAAAATCTTTGTTTATTGATGAGTGGTGGCAGAAGGGCATATGGTCACTAACACATTTAGTGGACAATGTGGGAAATATACTAAGCCATGTTGCTTTTTGTGGTAAATACAATATAAGTTGCTCTTCTAAAATGTACGAAAAAATTATCAAGAATATTCCATTACAGATGCTTAAATTAGTAAGTGAACATCTGAAACATTCAAGGATAATACCTAAAGTACAAGAACTTATTATAGAAAATGTAAGCTTTGTTGACAGAAAATGGTCAAACAAATTCTTAAGAGACTGTTTAATACCATCAATGTTTCCCAGGACCGGTATTAAGAAATTACATTTTTTCGTCATTATGAGAAGAAAGAAGTGTGTAAAATTAGGACCAATTTTCTCTCATTTCCTGTTAATCCTAAATGTAAAGAGGTGCACTTTAAAATTCTGAATCATATATATCCAACAAAAGAATTTTTAAGAATGAGATTTAATGTTGGGGATTCAAATTTATGTCAAATATGTAAGGTAGAGATAGAAACGGTTGAACACTTGTTTTTTCAATGCAGTTTGGTAAACAAATTTTGGAATGATGCATTGAGATGGATGCAACAAAGAATACCTGTAAGGTTGATACTGTCGTGGGAATTTATTAAATTTGGGCTATTAATAAAGGATAAAAAGGTATCCTATGTAATTAATAATGTGTTGCTTTTGCTGAAATTTTATATACACAAATGTAAATTTTTCAAAATCCCTCCAAAATTAGTGGTTTTTAAGGAGGAGTTTAAAGTATATTTGGAGACCGTGAGAAGGATGAAAAGTCCTAAAGCAGTGTATTTGTACTCCTTATTGGAAGACTTTGATTTTATAAATTGAATATTGTCCAACTCCCCTACTTTATATATTTATTTGTTCATTTAATTTTTATTTGTATTTTATTTTAATTTTTTCTTTTTCTTTTAGTTTTATTTTCACCTAGGCTTCAACTTTTCTTGCCTGCTGATATGAATATGTATATTGTGTTGTAATATTTGTATGTACGCTCAGGTTTGATTGTAAATCTGAAACTTCGAATGACTTTTTTTTGTTAAGGTTCAATAAATGTTAAAAAAAAAAAAATAAATATCTTTGCGCATGTGTGGTCTGATGCTGCTTGCTCTTCTTCTTCTTTGGGTTTTCATAGCAGTTGGCGTCACACTATACTGCCACCCTCTGGATGTAAGAATTTTTTACTTAACATAAATGGTTTGTGTTTAGACAACGCGTTAGGATTTTGTAGAGTTAAGTTGAGACATAATTACGTGGACCTTAATAGAAAAAACCTTTTAAAGTCAACAAACACAATTATTATAAGTAAACTGAATATACATATATTATGTCAAGTGCACAACCTACCTTCATTTTTTTGAGTGTAGACCAAAAGAATTACCACATATTATAATAAATACGTTTACATGTGAGCTACATCAGTGTTTTAATAAATATGCACTTCTGTCTTTCAGAGCAAACGCATAATGACAAGCCCAACTTTAGTCTGATCAATATGTTTACATGCTGGACAACTCAGAGCTCCAATTGCTAGGTCTGTTAGTCCAACTTCATTAAATATGAACTGATATGATTTCGGTCAGACTAAAATGTTTGTTACATTTAAAAAAAATATTTTTTTATTTTTTTATTCCAACTAAAATTAAATGTTCAAAGTATATGTAAACACATTTAGTTAGGTGTGGGGATTGAATACTAATGCAAACAATATAGACCAATGTTCTTTAGCCAATGTTCTTGCTTATTACTTATAAAGCCCTGAATGGTTTAGCACCTCAGAATTTGAACGAGCACTTATTGCACTATAGTCCTCCACGTCCACTGCATTCTCAAAACTCTGGCAATTTGATAATACCTAGAATATCAAAATCAACTGCAGGCTGCAGATCCTTTTCCTATTTAGCGCCTAAACTCTGGAATAATCTACCTAACATTGTTCGGGAGGCAGACAAACTCTGTCAGTTTAAATCTAGATTAAAGACCCATCTCTTTAACCTGGTTTACACACAACACACTAACACATTTCTAATACTCAAATCCGTTAAAGGATTTTAAGGCTGCATTAATTAGTACAACTGGAACCGGGAACACTTCCCATAACACACAATGTACTTGCTACATCAATAGAAGAATGGCATCTACGCTAATATTAGTCTATTTCTTTCTTATACCGAGGTCACTGTAGCCACCAGATCCAGTCTGTATCCAGATCAGATGGTCACTGCAGTCACCTGGATATCCAGCCCAGATGGTGGATCAGCACCTAGAAATGACCTCTACAGCCCTGAATGTCAGCGGGGACCAGAAGAGCTAGATGACCCCCAGAGACAGATCCCCAGTAAAGACCTTGTCTCCTAGATGGCCACCGGGACAAGACCACAGGAACCAGATCATTCTTCTGCATAATCTGACTTTTCTGCAGCCTGGATTTGAACTGCTGGTTTCATCTGGCCAGAGGAGAAATTTCCCCCTGACAGAGCCTGGTTTCTCCCAAGGTTTTTTTTCTCCATTCTGTCACCGATGGAGTTTTGGTTCCTTGCCGCTGTCGCATCTGGCTTGCTTAGTTGGGGACAATTAATTTCCAGGAATATTGTCTACTTGACTGCACAGATACTATTTAAACAGAACTGAGCTGGATGATGACATCACTGAATTCATTGATGAACTGCCTTTTTGCATTATTAACACAATATTTTCCTATTTAATGCTGTACTATTGCTTTGACACAATCTGTATTGTTAAAAGCGCTATATAAATAAAGGTGACTTGACACACACACACACATATACATATATATATATAGTAGGGCTGTCAAATGATTAATCACGATTAATCACATCCAAAATAAAAGTTTTGTTTACATAATATATGTGTGTATACTGTGTATATTTATTATGTATATATAAATACACACACATGCATGTATATATTTAAGAAGAATATGTTTATTTTTATATATTAAATATATTTATATATAATATAAAATATAAGACTATAAATATATAAATGTATATACATGTAAATATTTTCTAAATATATAATTTATGTGTGTGTATTTATATATACATAATAAATATACCCTGTACACATACATATATTATGTAAACAAAACTTTTATTTTTGATTCTATTAAAATACATCAATCATTTGACAGCCCTAATATATAGCTTTTCCTTCCTGACCGAAATCATATCAGTCCATATTTTATGCGATTGAAAAGCCTTTACAAATGCCTTCCCTAGTGAAAAATAAATAAACAAAAATGCTCATGAAATACATTTATTTAACACTAAGTATACTACAAATACATTTACATTTTATTTACATATTACTAAACTGGTATACTTAAAGTCTGCCAAATTGAACCAACTAATTTTGTACTTAATTCACTTTGATGGTAAAAAAGTAGTGCTGAAGTCCAACTAAAGATATACTGAACTATATTTGATTGTGTTAAAAGTGTAACTATTCCAAGTATACTTTTGGTACAGTTTAAATATCTTGCATATAATATTATTCAAAGATCATACAATCCTCATCAATAGGGACATTAAAACACATTTAGGCTTAATATTGAGAAATGTGCATTGTACAGAAGTAGTACTCCAAATAAAGTTTAAAGTGATATGTCAGTAAACAGAAAAAAAAATAATAATAATAAAATAAAGAAAATAAAATGTTAATAGATTTGAACTAGTATAAAATAAATGTTTTTTTTTCAAGACAGTATATTACTATTTTACTAGGGTTTGTAATAAAAAATATGATAGCAGATACCATTAACTGAATGATACTGAAGCCACTAATTGCATAACTAATTATTATTAACAATAATAATAATAATCCCTAGGTACACCTCACTGACTGCTGGACATTTTAATTTTCTCTAAAATAAGTTTAATAATACAACTTCAGCAGTTAAAAACTGCTGTCTTCTCATGGTTGACCTACCAGGCTTACCTGTGTCAGTAATTTTGACTCATGTATTATCCACAGGCTTTACCCTCTATACATTTCTCAATGCTAAAGTGGTGTAAGTGCAGTTACGCCTTTTTGGCACCAATTGGCATATATATATATATATATATATATATATATATATATATATATATATATATATATATATACATATACATATATATATGAATTTTCCTGATGTCAGCAAATGGCAGTTAAGAGATGAAAAAAATGAAACCATTTGTCAAGCATGAGAGAATAGTGTCAACTGTCAACATCTGCTATAATTTAAATCACCAAAAAAAAAAAAAAAAAAAAAAAAAAAAAAAAAAAAAATTCTGTGAGCTCAGTGATAAAGCAATGTAGAAATACTAGTACCAGGGCTGTAGTTAGGAGGTTTTCATTTTTAGATTAGAGGGTCATTTATGAATTTTCTTTATAAATTCATAAATATTGTAATCTATGTGCAGGAAAGATGTAAGAAAAGTATAAATTTACTACTCCCTTCCTACAGTCCCACTGAGTGGTCTATCAAACCTAATAAAGGATTTTACCAGTAAAGATAAAAATAAAAACAAAAAATCCTGCAAGGAGTGAATGATAAATGGAAGTGGACATGAATTACATTAATCTACTTTGTTTTTTTAATTTTTTTCTTCTTTTTTTCTTCTTCTCCTTAATTCTGCCCTAAATCTTTTAGGTAGTATATAAAGATTGTTTTTATAGGTTATGTATATTAATTATGTTATTTATTTATTTTGTGCAATATCTGCAGTACTGGTAAAAAGGTAAAATACCTACAGTAGAACAGTTCATGTTGACTTTTCCACAGACATAAGAGCAATTATTAAAGGGTTAGTTCACAAAAAAAATAAAAAATTCTGTCATTAATTAATCACCCTTATGTCATTCCAAACCCGTAGGACCTTTGTTCATCTTCAGAACACAAATTAAGATATTATTGATTAATTCCGAGAGATTTCTGGCCCTGAATAGCAAGGGAACTACCACATTCAAGTGGCAGAAAGGTAATAAGGACATCGTTAAAATAGTCCATGTGAAAGGACAGGCAGAAAGCTCACAGGCCTTTGGAACACCTAGGTGTCTTCAAATAGAATGTTCACAATGACCAGGGGGAATAGGAGTAGTTTCTGTGACTGTTGAAGAATGTGGTGTGACATCCATGATGGCTGGAGGTTCTGGCATGGTGGCCATGACAGCTGGCGGCTCTGGCGTGGCGGACATGATGGCTGGAGATTTGGGCGTGGCGGCCATAACGGATCAAGGCTCTGGAGTGGCAGCCATGATGGGTCAAGGCTCTGGAATGGCAGCCATGATGGGATGGGACTCAGGAGTGGTGGCCATGTAATGAACAGCCTCTTGTGAACTGCTGCTGATGCAGGTGAACCACATGATACCTCACTGGCGCCGATACAGGATGGCTACCTCCGTGACGTGCTCTGCAGTTGTTTTTGTGTTTCTGTTAGTTTGTCCTGTCTTTAGTTATATTCCTGCAATCAGTTTCACCAGGGACGAATTGCTGGACATTCAGCACCACACATCTCCCGATATATTACCGGTTTTCAACTATTCTAATGTTTTGCTGGACATTTTCAGTGGTGACGCAGCTGTGCTGATCACGCGCTTCAGGACATGAAGACGGGGAAAGAGAGCTGGGGCGTTTGTGAAACTCAGAATACGTGGATTTCGAATGCCATTGCCTAGCATCCATCTGGCAAATCTCCGCTCTCTACCCAACAAAATGGACAAACTCCTTCTGCTCTCCTGGACAAATATGGATTTCTCACACTCTGCTGCTCTGTGTTACACGGAAACTTCTCTAAACAATGCAATTCCAGACAGCGTGCTCCATCTGCCGGGCTTTCGGCTGTTCAGAGCGGACCGTGACACAGAATCAATGGAGAAATTGCGCGGCGGTGGGACATGCTTTTACATCAACGAAAGGTGGAGTACAGATGTAGCAGTGTAAAAGAAGATGTGCTGTTTAGATCTAGAAACACTCTTTATTAACTGCAAGCCATTCTATTCACCACGGGAGTTTCACTCATTCATTCTGGTGAGTGTTTACATCCCTCTGCAAGTGCATGTGAGCCTGGCTTTACAGAAACTCGCTGATCAGATCACAGAGACAGAACAACAACACCCGGACTCTGTTTTAATCATTTTCGGGGACTTTAATAAAGCAAATCTCTCCTGTGAACTGCCAAAATACAGACAGCACATCACATGTCCCACCAGAGACAGTAATATATTGGATCACTGTTACATCACAATAAAGGATGCATATCACTCTGTTCAATGAGCAGCTTTGGGGCACTTTGATCACTGTTTGGTTCATCTTATACCAACCTACAGGCAGAAACTAAAATCAGCTAAACCTGTATTAAGGACTGTAAAAAGATGAACTGATGAAGCAGAGCAGGATTTACAATCTTGTTTTGACCTCACTGATTGGAATGTTTTTGAAGCTGCTGCCACCAATCTGGTCGAGCTCACAGAGACTGTAACATCTTATATCAGTTTCTGTGAAGATATCTGTATTCCTACCAGGACTCATCTAACTTACAACAATGACAAACCGTGGTTCACTGCAAAACTCAGACAGCTCTGTCAGGCCAAAGAAAATGCTTACAGGAAGGGGGACAATGTCTTGTATAAACAGGCTAAAAACACAGTGGAAAAGGAGATCAGCGTGGCAAAGAGGAATTATTCTGAAAAAATAAGGACTCAGTTCACTTCCAGCGACTCAGCATCAGTGTGGAAAAGTCTGAAGGAGATCACCAATTACAAGACACCATCCCCCAGCACTGTGGAGAATCAACAACTGGCAGACGATCTGAACGAGTTTTACTGCAGGTTTGAAAGAACACCCATCACATGCCCTGAACACCTCTCCACACAACCATTCACACCATTTACACCTCTTGCAACCTGACCTGAACACCTCTCCACACAACCATTCACACCTCTTGCAACCCACCCTGAACACCTCTCCAGACAACCGCTCACACCATTAACACCTCCTGCAACCCCCCTCTCCCCCACACCTGCAATTCAGATCAGGAAAACCGAGGTGCGCCAGGTCTTCCAGAAGCAGAAAAGGAAAAAAGCACCAGGCCCAGATTGTGTTACATCAGTCTGTCTGAAATCCTGTGCTGACCAGCTGGCCCACATCTTCACACAGATCTTCCACAGATCACTGGAGCTGTGCGAAGTCCCTTCATGCTTCAAACGCTCCACCATCATACCCATCCCCCAAAAAAAATCCAAAATTACAGGACTAAATGATGACAGACCTGTGGCTCGAACGTCTGTGGTCATGAAGTCATTTGAAAAACTGGTGCTGGCCCACTTGAAGGACATTACTGGACCCTTACTGAATCCTCTTCAGTTTGCCTACAGAGCAAACAGGTCTGTGGACGATGCAGTAAACACTGGACTGCATTATGTTCTGCAACATCTAGACAGACCAGGGACTTATGTGAGGATCCTGTTTGTGGACTTCAGCTCAGCCTTTAACACTATCATCCCAAACCTTCTACTGCCCAAACTAACTCAGCTCTCCGTGCCCACCTCCGTCTGTCAGTGGATCAACAGCTTTCTGACAGACAGGCAGCAGCTAGTGATGCTGGGAAAATACACATCCAGCACCCGTATTATCAGCAATGGAGCTCCTCAGGGCTGTGTTCTCTCCCCACTGCTCTTCTCCCTCTACACCAACGACTACACATCTAATGACCCTTCTGTCAAGCTCCTGAAGTTTGCTGACGACACCACACATCGGCCTCATTCAGCAAGGTGACGAGTCTGCTTACAGACAGGGGGCCCTATCATACACCCGGCGCAATGTGACGCAAGGCGCAGCGCAAGTGTGTTTGCTAGTTTCAGTCCGGTGCCGTTCGCATTTTCCCGTCCAGCGCCACGTCGTTTAATTAGCAAATGCATTTGCGCCCATTTGTGCACCCATGGGCGTGCTAGTCTAAAAAAAGAGGTGTGTTCAGGCGCATTGCTGGTGCATTGCTATTTTAAGGAGCTGAAAATAGACTGCGCCATAGACCAACTCAAACCTGGTCTAAAGTCTGGCACAATGTTTTTTCTTTGTTATTTAAAGAGCGTGTTAGTATAGGCGGGTCCACAACGCACGTACATGCTGCTTATTAAACACAGGGACGCACAGGAGCACACAAACGTGCCAAATATAAAAAATTGAAGGATTGCAATGCATAAGAATTTTTTTAGGCTAATTAGATATAAAAATGCCTACATGACATAATGGATAGTCATCGCATGTATCAGAATTAGGCTATCTATTTGCTCGCAAACGAGAAGCTCCGTCTCATTTCGGCGACGCGTTCTGTCTTTGCGCTTGCCAAATTCCGCTGTGTAAATAGCAAATCCGTCATGGCACGAGCGCAACTGGTTCTTAAAGGGAATGGAAGATCAGACTCTGATTGGTTTATTGCACGTTACACCCAAAAAACACCCATTACTCATTAAGAGAATAGGGACAACCCGTTTAGACCATGCGCCTGGGCGCGCCAACCGTTTTTCCATTGTTAAAATAGCAAAAGTGGATTTGGACACGCCTTGAGTGCACCTACTCCGTGCGCTTTACACTTTGTGTTTAGATCATTAAAATAGGGCCCAGGAGGTTAAAGAACTGGCTGTTTGGTGCAGTCTCAACAACCTGGAGCTCAACATGCTCAAAACAGTAGGGATGATAGTGGACTTCAGGAGAAACCCCCCTGTTCTCCCCCCACTCACCATCATGAACAGCACTGTGACTGCAGTGGAGTCATTCATGTTCCTGGGCACCACAATCTCTCAGGACCTGAAGTGGGACATGCACACTGACTCCATTGTGAAATTATCAATTTGTATATTGTTATTCCTTACCTACTTCTTTGTATTTTTAATTTTTTTATTAGGTGTTTTTGTTTGTCGCTGTCATTCTGTTGCACTGCGGAAGCTTCTGTCACGAAAACAAATTCCTCATATGTGTAAACATACCTGGCAATAAAGCTCATTCTGATTCTGATGACAGAAAATGCAGGTGACTGTGGTAAGCCAAGCTTGGTGTATTGTGACCCTCCCCATTTTTGGGTGAATCTTTGAGAGTCAAATAGCTGCAAACAGTAAGGTTTATTTATTTAAAGAAAAATGTGCTGTACTGTACATGAATCAGCTTGCTTTGGTATGCTGAGATACCAGCAGCCAGTCTGACAGACTCAATTCCATGTATGAACCATCAAAAACAAGCTATGTTAGAAATATAACCCTAACCCTAAGACTAGGAGGAATGTTCCTGGGTGCATGCATGCTAAAATGTGGGTCAGAGATGAGAAAAACATTGATCAAAATGGCATATTTCCACTCTCTGTGTTGGGGACAAAGGAAATAGGTCAACATTGACTGTTATAGCATTTGTTTAACATGTGCCTCCCTTTTGTAACTATTCATGTTCCGTTCCTTGAAATCAATTGTTGTAGTTTAATTTATACTGTTTCTGTGAACACAACAATGGCGACCATACGCTTGTGAATCGGTTGATGGGTCTCTGCCACCTGCATAGAGTCCTGTGCTTTGGTAAACCTGGGGTAAACATGAGTAGCATGTGTGACAGCAAATGTAGAGAGAGAGGGAGAGAGAGGTGGAGATACACACACACACAAAGAAAAATAAATATAATATATATATATATATATATATATATATATATATATATAAAATTAAATGTAATATATAATATAATTTCAACAACAATAATAATAAATTCATACTATATTAGTAAATGTTGAAGTTAATATTAATACGAATTTAATAATTATATATAGTATAGAGTTAATACACATTTCTACCAATAAATGTAAATGACTTTTCCATGACTTCGGAAGCAAATATTGTATATAAGACGGATATCAAACAAAGTATTGTAATTTAACCGAATTATTATTATTAATAAATAATAACATTCAAGTTTGTGTGTGTATGTATATGTATGTGATAGGTTGAGCGGATATATCGCATATATATGTGTGTGTGTGTGTGTGTGTGTGTGTGTGTGTGTGTGTGTGTGTGTGTGTGTGTGTGACAGAATGAGTCACAATGAGCAAGTTTGCAAAAATGGGTTATTGTTATTTTCATATTTTCCATTAAAAAACTTTCAAAATAATGTATGATTTGTTGGAATCTGACAAAAAAAAAAGGTGCAACACCTGTTTGAAGTCAACAGAGTCAGCAAAGCCAATTTTGAGAAAAATCTATTAAAAGTTTCCTGAAAATACCAAAACAAAATCACCAAGCAATCAATACCTTAAAATCTCTGGTAATACCACCACCACCAAATTTGGTACACCAAGTCAAAGCCCATATTTAAAGGAAAAATGTACGTCTGTCTCGGGTTACTTGATTATAACCCTGTTCCCTGAAAAAAATTAAATTTCATTATGCTTATGAGAATGGTTGTGAAGCATGTGTGTCAAACATGCCATGAATTGGCTTAAATAACCTCTGTCGGTGAGACCCTGTCAATCAGAGCATGGCAAGATGAAATGGCTGCAACATAGACTCCGATAGTACCAGGACATGTACCTGAGGACAGTTTTTCTTGCAGGAACTCCAGTACTGAAACAACTTGGCAGTGAACGGAATCTGCATAGTGTGTCATACACCAATTTTCAAAAACATGCTATCTGAGGTCATAACTTCTTTTAGTGGAGGAAGCCCTAGCACTTTGAATAGTCTGTACTACATCAGCTGGAAGTCCAGCATCTCTCAGTTGGTCCCTTCCAGGGGCCAGGCATGAAGGTTCCAGAGCTTGGGCTGGGTAACACTGTCCCCTGCGCCTGAGATAGGAGATCTCTCCTGACTGGAATTGCCCATGGCGAGCCATCAAGGAGGTTTATTCGATCTAAGAACCATACTCTGGTCACCAGTGAGGCGCTATCAGTAAGAGGCGAGACCCTTGTTGACAGACCTTGGCCAGGACTCCCGTGAGCAGAGTGATTGGAGGAAATGCATAAAGACACAGTCTGGGTCATACAGTATATGGGCCAATGCCTTCAGACCTAGGGGAGCTGGAGGAATCAGCATGTGCAGGAGACAGCTGTGCCCGCATCGTGATTGAATCCCATACAAACCCAAATACATTGTCTTTTGAGCAGGAGAGAGAACACTTTTCTAGAGGACTCCAAACACTCCAAAGAAAAAGGAAAACCTGAAATCTCATCATATGAGCCCTTTAATGCAATGTTTAACAACCTTATGTTTATGTTCAGTTACACTGAAAAAGGGCCAATCATCTAATTATTAGAACACTTAAAAGACATTGCTTGTAAGAAGTCTTTGCTTCAGCCAGTTGCATGGTACAAGTATATGTGTGCACATGATATGGGGTGCATTTCCCAAAAGCGTCATTAGCTAAATATGGTCTCATGATCTGTTGAACTCTTTTGGTAATGGCAGAACTTGTGGCCATGGTTGCTTTTGGGAAATGCACTCCAGGATGATACCACCTCTATCTCATTTTGAGCCACAAAATTGTTTTGTCAAAAAAACTAAAACATTTTTGTCAACATTTGTGTAAATCAAGGTGTTCGTATTAATTTTACAGTTCTCAACTTTTCATAATTTTCTCTCATCTCACATGAAATGCAACAAAAATATTGTAAAGATTATTGTACTATTCAAATAAGAAAGAACAAAAGAAGCATTCTTACACTAAACACACACTCAATCCTAAAATAAACCTAAACAAACATCCATAAAGAGATTTTCTTAGGCGAAACGGGCCATTTGCACAAAAAAGAATGTCTCCCTCCTTACAAACATGGAGAAAGAGAGTTTTGCTGTAAACAGTGTGGTCTTGCGTCAGTACCACGCTTCTTTGTTGTGATCTTTTTATTTTTATCGCCCTATTCCAGGTAACATTTAGACCTCCACAGTGTTGCCTAATCAGTCATAAATCCAGCCACCGCTGAGAAAAGCCTAGAAAACACATCTAAGAAACCAGCATGTCACTCAACATTACAAGGGCACTGAGAAGGATTTGTTTGGGAAGGAGGAGGGATGTGGGAGAAAGGAAAAAAAAAAACACTGTGTGGCCTTTCTAGATTTTCCCAGAGTTTAACTGTTACATACAGTACTCTTTGCAAAAGAGGCAAAAGGTTGTGCAGATAAATAGCCAGAAGATATTGATGATCATTGACTGCCATGATCTTTAATACACTATTACAGTTATAATTTGTCTAAAAGTGAAAAGTGATTTTTTTTATATGATTATTATTATTATTATTATTATTATTATGTAGTAGTAGTAGTAGTAATAGTAGTAGTAGTAGTAGTAGTAAGAAAATGTTTAAAGTGAGAGGCTAATGATTCATTTACAGTCTCATTACAGTCTCTTTACAGTCAACATATGTGGGTTCTCCTTGACTGGCAGACTGGTATTAAGTACAGAAGCTAAAAAATAATTAACTCAAAATCAGCCACTGAAAAACTCATGTACTGTAGTGGACCTTATTGCAGAACTGGTCAATAGGTGACGTGTTAACTTACTAAATGGTGGCACAGGAGATGTTCTAGTCATTGTAGTTGTGAGATTTTTAAAGAATTATGAATTAACAGGCCAAAACATCTCATCTTTGTGGCTAACTATTAATGAATATGTTTTGAAAGTTAATACAGGCCTAGCTAAAGTGTAATAAATGAATCATATCTGAGCAAATGAAGCAAATAAAATTATCTGCTTGCGTGAGGAACAGCCCTCAATACAACAGATTTCAATGCAACTGGATCAAGATGGCTTTACAGATCTTCCGTGCCTGAATGGCTGTAAGAAGTTATGTCTATTATAATTTGAGGAGGAGGCTTTAATAATGTCACTCCATGAGGTCATTAAGATTTTTATAATAAAATGTAGTTGTCCAACAAACAGTGATACTGATAGTGGAAACTACACTTCCAGAAAAAGTGTGAAAATTTAGACCAGAGGAGAAAAAAAAAATCACAACATCAGTGTGCAGAGTACAATCACATTACAAATTGCAAAAAATAATTGCAGCACTACACTCATGGCCAAAAGTTTTGGCAGTGACTTAAACATACTGCTTCAGTATTTGTAGATTGTTTATCAGTATACCATAGAAACGTGGAAAAATAATGATAAGCATATAATAAGTTTTAAAGGCTTTCATTGTCAAATAAATATAACGAGTCAGTATTTACATTGTAGACCCTTGTACTTCATAACCTCCGCAATTCACTCTGGCTTGCTGGATATTAGCTTCTGGGCCAAATCCTGACTGATGGCGATCCATTCTTGCCTTATTAGTTCTCCGAGTTGATCACAATTTGTGGGCTTCTGCTTGCTTTGAGGACTGACCACAGATTCTCTATGGGATTGAGATATAGGGAAGTTGCCTGGCCACGGATCCAAAATTTCAATGTACAGATGCGGCCATAAAAAATGTGCATCCCAGGGAATGGGATCCTATGACCTGCCATGGCCCATAGTGAAGTTCTCTGGCACATGAAGTACATTACCAGTAGGGGGCAGTCATGTTTTATTCTCAGTTATAGCGTGTCCTGAAGCCAATGATATGCAATGAATGTGTCACGCGCCTCTGTCAGGTCCCTATTGATTTTATTTATAGTTTTATTATGTTTTCTCTGTTCACAGAAGTGTGAGTATGCACGTCACAGTGTGAAAATACCATCAGCAAGAGAAACACTGAAGTCTCATTCTGTAGGCTACACAATCATGGGGAAGACTGCTGACTTCACAGTTATCCAAAAGACGACCATTGACAACTTGCACAAGGAGGGCAAGACACAAAAGGTCATTGCAAACGAGGCTGGCTGTTTTCAGAGCTCTGTGTCCAAGCACATTAATAGAGAGGCGAAGGAAAGGAAAAGATGTGGTAGAAAAAGTTGTACAAGCAATAGGGATAACCGCACCCTTTAGATGATTGTGAAACAAAACCCATTCAAAATTGTGGGAGAGATTCACAAAGAGTGGACTGCAGCTGGAGTCAGTGCTTCAAGAACCACTACGCACAGACGTATGCAAGACATGGGTTTCAGCTGTCGCATTCCTTGTGTCAAGCCACTCTTGAACAACAGACAGCGTCAGAAGCGTCTCGCTTCAAAAAGGACTGAACTGCTGCTGAGTGGTCTAAAGTTATGTTCTCTGATTAAAGTAAATTTAGCATTTCCTTTGGAAATCAGGATCCCAGAGTCTGGAGCAAGAGAGGAGAGGCACACAATCCACGTTGCTTGAGGTCCAGTGTAAAGTTTCCACAGTCAGTGATGGTTTGGGGTGCCATGTCATCTGCTGCTGTTGGTCCACTGTGTTTTCTGAGGTCCAAGGTCATCGCAGCCATATACCAGAAAGTATAGTATATTTAGAGCACTTCATGCTTCCTGCTGCTGACCAACTTTATGGAGATGCAGATTTCATTTTCCAACAGGACTTGGCACCTGCACACAGTGCCAAAGCTACCAGTACCTGGTTTAAGGACCATGGTATCCCTGTTCATAATTGGCCAGCAAACTTGCCTGACCTTAACCCCATAGATAATCTATGGAGTATTGTGAAGAAGAAGATGCGATATTCCAGACCCAAGAATGCAGAAGAGCTGAAGGCCACTGTCAGAGCAATCTGGGCTCTCATAACACCTGAGCAGTGCCCAGTCTTTCAATTTCAATTCAGTTCAAGTTTATTAGTATAGTGCTTTTTACAATACAAATCATTGCAAAGCAACTTTACAGAAAATTAAGTTTCTACAATATTTAGGAGTAGCTTATTAGTGGTGACTGTCAGTTTATGTGCATTCGGCAGAAATGTTCAGAAAAATCAACAAAAGACGTAAACAAACAGACGATTAACACTATTAACAGCAATTATGCAATCAAACTTATAGCAACATGTGGTTGTTCTGTATGTTGTCTCTGGGTTAGCATCCTCTGAGGTCCTCTGAGGGGTTGGCATCATCTCTTCTCAGGTGTTCTGGATCCAGACTGGAGCTTGTGTAAATCCTAGTAACCACGGGATGTAAATACCGTGGTAAAACAGAGAAACGAATAGAGACATAATTAGCATAGCTGCTGTTCCAGCCAAGTAAAAATAATTAGTTAAACCAAGCTAAAGAATAATAATGTGCATTTGATCAGATATAACTGCAGTCCAAAATTATGAGATGCATTATTTAAATGCTTGGCCAAAGAGATAGTTTTTAATCTAGATTTAAACAGAGAAAGTGTGTCTTAACCCCGAACATTATCAGAAAGGCTATTCTAGAGTTTGGGAGCCAAATGCAAAAAAGCCCTACCTCCTTTAGTGGACATTGGTATCCTAGGTACTATCAAAAGTCCAGCATTTTGTGACCTTTTGGGAGCATGATGGATTGTAGCGTGGTAGAAGACTAGAAGACTAGTTAGGTACGCAGGAGCTAAACCATTAAGGGCCTTATAAGTAAGTAATAATATTTTGTAACTGATGCGGAACTTAATAGGTAGCCAGTGCAGAGACTGTAAAACTGGGGTAATATGATCATATTTTCTTGACCTGGTAAGGACTCTAGCCGCTGCATTTTGGACTACCTGTAGCTTGTTTATTGAAAATGCAGGACAACCACCTAGAAGTGCATTACAATAGTCCAGTCTAGAGGTCATGAATGCATGAACTAGCTTTTCTGCATCAGAAACAGGTAACGTTTCATAGCTTGGCAATGTTTCTAAGATGGAAGAATGCTGTTTTTGTAACATGGGAAATATGATTTTCAAAAGACAAGTTACTGTCTGTTGAGTATCATCAGCATAACAGTGGAAACTAATCCCGCATTTTCTAATGATATTACCAAGGGGCAACATGTATATTGAAAATAGCAGAGGACCTAGGACAGATCCTTGTGGCACTCCATATTTTACTGGTGATAAATGAGATGACTCCCCATTAAAATAAACAAAGTGGTAGCGATCGGACAGGTAGGATCTAAACCATCTTAAAGCCTGCCCTTCGATACCTGTATAGCTTTTGTAATCTATCTATGAGTATGTCGTGATCTATGGTGTCGAAAGCAGCACTAAGATCAAGTAAAACTAGCAATGAGATGCAGCCTTGGTCTGATGCAAGAAGCAAGTCATTTGTAATTTTAACAAGTGCAGTTTCTGTGCTATGATGGGGCCTGAAACCCGACTGAAATTCTTCATAGAGATCGTTTTTTTTGCAGGAAGGAGCACAATTGAGCAGACACAACTTTTTCTAAAATTTTAGACATAAATGGAAGATTTGAAATAGTTCTGTAATTTGCCAGTTCACTAGGATCTAGTTGTGGTTTCTTAATAAAAGGCTTAATAACATCCAGCTTGAATGGTTTTGGGACGTGACATAAAGATAACGACGAGTTAATAATATTGAGAAGCGGTTTTTTCTGCTACAGGTAACAACTCTTTCAGTAATTTAGTGGGTACAGGATCTAATAAACAGTTGTTTTTGGGTTAGATGCAGTGATAAGTTTATTTAGCTCTTCCTGTCCTATAGTTGTAAAGCACTGCAGTTTATCTTTGGGTGCGATTGGATAAAACTGAAGTATTAGACGCTGTAGAATCTACATTTGTTATTGTATTTCTGATGTTATCTATTTTATCAGTGAAAAATTAATAAAGTCATTACTATTTAACTGTGAGGGAATATTTAGATCGGGTGGCGTCTGGTTATTTGTTAATCTAGCCACTGTGCTAAATTAAAAAGTATTTGAAGCATTTCCTACATTTTTTTCAGTCATTTAATTTAGAAGTGTATTTCTATTTTTTCTGCCCCTTTTAATTATTTAATTTATAAATTAATAATAATTAAAAAGAAAACGAGTCATAAAGTGTACAATAAAGCAGTGGTTCTCAACCACATTCCTGGAGGACCACCAACACTGCACATTTTGCATGTCTCCTTTGTCTGACACACCCATTTTAAGTCTGTGAATCTCTACTAATGAGCAGGTGACCTGAATCAGGTGTGTTTGATTAAGGAGATATGCAAAATATGCAGTGATGGGGGTCCTCCAGGAATGTGGTTGAGAACCACCGCAATAAAGCACAATCAAATCCTTATATTATAATCACATTGCACTTGAATCAAGTTAAAGGTGTAATCTGCCGATTGTCCTGCAGGTGACTGCATAAATCACTCTTCTCACGATGCACTAGGGCTTTACGATTACTCCAGAGCACTCGTATATCTACGATGATTTTCAAGTGCTACTTAAGTTACGATGCTTTTGGGAAACAGACCGTAATATTAAGATCAGTCTTATGATCGTTTTTACGAACTTCTTTTGGGAAACTCAGCCCTGGCCCCTTGGTATTAAGGAGAAATAAAATGCTGAACCTAGTCACTGTCAAAGTTGCCTATATAGGTAAATAATTCTGTTTGAATTCTCCTGGAGATCACAATTTTGCCCAAGTTATTACTGACACCTAGTGGTGATACCTGGAAAAAAAAATACATTTATTGGAGTGGAATTTCTGTAACACACTTTCATTGGTAGTTTTAAAGGGTTAGTTCAGCCAAAAATGACAATTATGTCATTAATGACTTACCCTCATGTCGTTCCAAACCCGTAAGACCTCCGTTCATCTTCTCAACACAGTTTAAGATATTTTAGATTTAGTCCGAGAGCTTTCTGTCCCTCCATTGAAAATGTATGTACGGTATACTGTCCACGTCCAGAAAGGTAATAAAAACATCATCAAAGTAGTCCATGTGACATCAGAGGGGTCAGTTAGAATTTATTGAAGCATCGAAAATACATTTTGGTCCAAAAATAACAAAAATTACGACTTTATTCCGCTTTTTCTTCTCTTCCGGGTCTGTTGTGAACGCGACTGCTGTGACTGTTGACGTACAACGCTGCTGACGTGTTTTCTGGTGCGCCCAATAACAAAGAAAACACGTCAGCAGCGTCGTACATCAACAGTCACAGCAGTCGCGTTCACAACAGACCCGGAAGAGAAGACAATGCTGAATAAAGTCATAATTTTTGTTATTTTTGGACCAAAATGTATTTTCGATGCTTCAATAAATTCTAACTGACCCTCTGATGTCACATGGACTACTTTGATGATGTTTTTATTACCTTTCTGGACGTGGACAGTATACCGTACATACATTTCAATGGAGGGACAGAAAGCTCTCGGACTAAATCTAAAATATCTTAAACTGTGTTCCGAAGATGAACGGAGGGTCTTACGGGTTTGGAACGACATGAGGGTGAGTCATTAATGACATCATTATAATACATTTCTTAACTAACCCTTTAAGTAGTTAATTTTATGCAAATATAATATAATTAATGAACCTTTATTATTTTATTAAACATTCATTTCTATATTATTTATAGCTTTTTATTATTGACCAATCAGCATTCAGGACCAGAATTTCTGGTGCAGAACTTTTTTTTTATTTTTTTATTTAAAAGTAGAGATTGCTCATTGATGCAGTAAAAGACAATGAATCACAAAAGAATGTGGTGCTATTCAGCACAGAAGTTGTGGAAAAGAAAAAAAAAAGTAGAAGAATAAACCTGCAGACAGTATAATAGTGTTAAAGATTGAAAACTGTGACAGATGGAAAGATGGAAGTGTATTAGTTGAGTTTATGGGTTAGTACTTACAGTAATGTTAGTGTCTGCATTGTCAACAACACTATCATCATCAAGACTGTCCATGTCCTCAGAGGACGATCAGTTTGAAATAGGAATGTAACACTAGCATGGCAGGCAGACTCACATTATCAATGAAAACGCAATGCAAGGTTTAAACACTGCAGTATTGTCTATAAATGCTAGACACACTCTCATTCAATTTAAGGTGGTGCACAGAGTCCATTGGTCTAGAGCTAAATTAAACAAAATATTTCCTGATTTTGACCCAACTTGCCCTCGCTGCACAGCTGAACCAGCTACGTTATTGCATTCTTTTTGGTCTTGTCCAGAACTGTCTGATTTTTGGAGAAAAGTCTTTAGTTGTTTTTTTTATTTTTTCTTTACCGATAGACCCCAAACCCTTAACAGCATTGTTTGGCTTTTTGCCAGAATCTGTTCAATTAAGCATATTACAGGCTGATAGTGTAGCCTTTGCAACTCTACTGGCTAGGCAACTTATTCTTATGAACTGGAAGTGACCTTTTTTTTTTTTCATGCTCTCAGGATGGAGAAGATTTGGTTCACAATAAAACAAAAGCCTAAACTTTATTTGAGAGTCTGGAGCCCTTTTCTGAAATATTTTAAGGAGACAACTGTATCTTAATTTAATTAATTGAATCTTTTTCTCTCTCTCTCTCTTTCTTTCTTTGAATGTATAACTATGATTGTCTGGTGTTTTCTTTTTTCTTCCTCTGAATTAATGTATGTGTCACGGTGTAGTGTGGGAGAGAAGCACAAATACGAAGAAGATCACGATATAAAGCATTTAATAATCCACATAACGGTAATTCATCATAGGAGAGTAGCAAACGTATACATAGACGAGACCGGACTACCAAACACTGAACAGAATGCAACTTATATGGGGAATGTAAATGAGGATAATTACTAGACACATCTGAACATATTGACACAATTAACAGGAGACAGAACATAGGTCACACAAAGAACATGGGGAATGAAAAACACAAAACTTCCGTAACTGTGACATTTCGCCCCCCTCCCGGAAGGCGCGACCTTACGCCATGGAGAAAAAGGGATGGGACTATGGAGGAGGACAAAGGAGTGGATGTGGGATGGAAAAAGGAGATTAGAGAACGTTCAGGAGGTGGCCGGATGTCCGGGAGGAGGACGATAAAAAGAGTCCAGGGTGGTGATGAAGGAGGGAGGAGCCAGGGTGACGACAGAAGGGAACCAGAGCAAAAGGAGGAGCCAGGCAGGACCCAGGCCACAGCCATGATGGCGGCCCATGGTGGAGCCGACGGAGGGAGGAGCCATGGTGGAGGAAGGGCCGTCAACTCCAGGGGGCCGACTGACGGCAGCAGAGCAGGTGGAGGAGGAGCCCGGAGGAGGAGACGGAGAGCCGATGAGCCAGGGGAATGGGGAGGATCCGGAGGGCCAGGGTGGAGCCATAGGCTCCGGCGACCAAGGCGGAGATTCGGAGGCCCATGGCGGAGTCGGAGCAACTGAGGACCAAGATGGATCTGGAGGGAGGGAGGAGCCCAACAGAGTCGGTGGGACAGAGCGACAAGGCCCAGCTGGAGGAGTGGAGTCAACGACCAATGACGACCGACCAAGGTGGAGCTGGAGGGACGAGGAAGCCCGATGGAGCTGGTGGGCCGATGGGTGATGGTGGAGACGAGGGAGCTAGGAGGCAAAAAGGGGAACCACTGGGTTGAAGGGCCAAGGTGGAGTCCAAGACCCAGAGGCTGGAGACAAGGGATTCTCCAGCCATGACAACGATGGAGACAGGCAGACCCGCAGCGATCCCACCGCACAGATGGTGGGCTGAGGGACTGCAAAGAAATGGCAGGGATTATAGGAGGAGGCAGGAGAGGGAGGGAGGGAGGGAGGGTGGGAAATCCAGGCATGTAGATAGTTCAGGGTAGCTAGAGAGTTCAGATAAAGGCGGAAGCAGAACAGGCATGTCTGCATCTATATCCATGTTAATAATTTTCTCAGAGTCCTGCGACTATAATTCTCAGCTCAGTCGCTCCTTCTTGTGATGGCTCATGGGTTGCGATGGGCTTTGGCTCTCCATAAAATTGTGGGCTCAGGCTGACGCTCCGCGAATACGGGTGATGGTGGGCTGGGCTCTGGGTCCAGAGTGGGACTGGTGTCATCGTCCACGATGAGCCGCGATCCACAGGACACCAACACCCACTTAAAAAATAAAGGGCGGCATGGCTCTCTAGAGGACTGTCCCTGGACAGATTCCCCCACATATCCATAGGTTCAGGTGTTTGTTGCTCTATGTCTAAATATTTTTGGGGTTTCTAGACATGCAGCATTCAAACATACAGCACTGTAAAGGTTTCAACATACAAGAAATATGAATAAACACTTGCATGTGTCTGTTCATGCACACGTGAGCCTGTGTTCTACCTTTGATTTCCTGCGATTAAACTTGAGGAAGCCCAGCAGATCTTTTTTCTCTGATCCACTCAGACTGTAGGAGTGAAGAGATTCAGCTGTAAGAGAAACAAATTTGTTCAGCATCTTACACAAACATGCAGGACCAGCTATTATAATGCAGAACAGACTCAAGCAATGTTACTTTTTGGAATGATTAATTTTGAGCTGTCTAGTAAAAACAATGGATTATGGAATATACAAGATTAGCATATGTAGAATAAATGCTAGTGCTTGCACGTCAGCAAACCAGTAGCGCTAAAGGTTTTTGTGAGTTTAGGAATTAAGCTTGGTCTCTGTAAATGAAATGCCATATCAAACCCACTGTCATTACAACAAGATCTAACTTAAAAAATTTTCTTACTGTACACTACCATTCAAAAGTTTGTGGTGAGATTTATGAGTTATAAAAGATTTATATTTAAAACAAATGACATATCTTTTATATGTTACGACACTATCTAAAAAAAAAAAAAAAACTTATATATATATATATATATATATATATATATATATATATATATATATATATATATATATATATATATATATATATATATATTATAATATTTAAAATAGTAATAATTCACTGTTTTACTGTAGTTTAATTAAATACATGCAGCCTTGTTGAGCATAGGACACTTTAACATTAAAAAAATGTTACAGGCACCAATTATTATTATTTATTTTTTTGTTACTGTAAACCAAAAATGAGTTGCACAAAATGCACAAAAAGCAGTACAAAATTCTGGCAATAGATGGTGCTACACTTCTGCAAAGCTCAAAATCCTCTACTCAGGGGTGTCCAAACTCGGTCCTGAAGGGCGGGTGTCCTGCAGAGTTTAGCTCCAACTTGCCTCAACACACCTGCCTGGAAGTTTCTACTATGCCTAATAAGAGCTTCATTAGCTGGTTCAGGTGTGTTTAATTAGGGTTGGAGCTGAACTCTACAGGACAGTGGCCCTCCAGGACCAAGTTTGGACACACCTGCATGTTAACAAAATCAGATGAAAGAACACTAATGCAACTACAAAACCTAAAGAAGAATTAACATGACAAGCAACAGGTTTCTCTGAACACACTGTATTGAGAATGAGAGCATCACAGTAGCAATAAGCATGAAGATGAACACATAAACATAGGCACTGCATGTATTGTTTAATTTCAATTGGCCAAGCCATTTTAATCATTAAATGTTCTAGTACGTTCTGTGACAGGAAACAAACAAGGCAATTTAACTACATATTCAGTAAAGCCACTGTGACAACTATCAGTACCTGAGTAGTTCAGGGCAGGTGTCAAAGCCATTTCAGGCTGGAGAACTGGAAACAATCAAACCAGTACAACATTTGAAGGCAAATGAAAGTGAATAGAAATCTTTAACATTCGGCTAGACAGTGAAGGGCTCACACTTTTGACAGTGAAATGTCACATACTTAGTGCCTTTAGGTGCTGTGTTTGAGCATGTTATGTAATAACAGCACTGGCTAAACAAAGATACTATAAGTGGATACATCTAAGAGTGTGTCTGAACAGGAAATGTTGGGCCTGCCGATTAAATATCTAAATTAAAACTTGCTCTAAACCTGTGGTTTCTCAGCTGTTCTTTACATCAATACAAAGTTTTTCCATTGGACGTAATTAAGTTGCTACCCAGCACACTACCAAAACTGATTATTGTGGCTCCCCATATATATTTTGAACTTTCTATACATCAAAGATTCCTGAAGAAAGAATAACTGTTTCACGGTTTCCAACCAATTATTAAGCAGTAGAGTCATTTTCAACCAAGGTGTCCGGACATTTTTTATCCCGTACCTAGTGTTTGATCCAGGACATAGAGTTCTCTGATATCCAGCTTGCTCAGGCACTTGTCCAAGTCCAGCTGTTGGTGGCTGATATTGTCTTTGAACAGCAGGAAATGGGCTGAGTCAAACTCACACTTCTGACAGATCACGGGCACCAGGATATGCAGAGGGGCCAATGGATTTACTCGAACCACTGTCTTCTGACTTCGGTGATAGTTCACCACCAGTTCTATCCGATGAGAGAAAGTGAAACTGATGTGAAGAATGAGAGAGGTTCATTTAGACATATTAAAGAGATGGTGGTAAAATATCCTTTTAATTAGCTTATATTATAGAAAAGAACATTAGAAAGATTTGCCTTGAAAGGGATATTAAAGAAGTTAAATACAACTTTAGCTTTATGCTGTCACTTACCAAAGCAATTAAACTGACTGTCATTTATATCTGTTGTTGTCTTGTTTTTTTTGTTGTTGTTTTTTGTTTTGTTTTGTTTTTTTTAGTTTTTGTTTGTTTGTTTCTTTGTTTTTTAATGAAATGGAAATGATTCATTAAATTCCCAGCAGGCAATCACATCATAAGAGTTCATGTTGACAGCCACTATGTTGTATTTAATCTGAATTTTTTAACACAGAATATATATGGATTTTTTTATTATATGGAGGAAAAAAAATAAATCAGGAGTAAACTGCCCAGATGGTACATAACATTCAAATGCTCTCTCTTCCTGTACATGACAATGGTGCAACAAACTCACTACTTTGTAGCTATTTTCATATGCATGATCAAGATAAGATAAAATGCAACACAGATCTCTGAAGTTTCACATGAGAAGTGGGCAAAATTAGACTTTATATGCACATGTTCGCAGTGTCTTGTAGAGGAAGTATCACACCAACCGCAATACACTGCTTAGAAAAAAGCTTCTTCAGAGAACAGAATTTTGGGTTCCATCGAACACCAATAAATCACATTATCTAATTCAACTAATATGCAAATACTAATATTGCTCATGAAACATTCAAATAAATTTATTTCAGAGGCAGCTAAATTTCATTTTAGCTAATAGTAAAAGAAACTACTGTTAATCAAAGTAGGCACATAAGACATTTAATGTGTGCCATTTCCTGTATATTACTGTGCAGACAAACGAGAGCACACCAGAGAAGACTGAGGTGTTTGAAACAGTATGCAACATTTCAGCTTTGTTAAACATTTTAGTTGAAGTGTAATACAACTTGAACAAACAAAAAACAAAACTGTCACTCCACTTTGTCACACATTCTTAGACTATGGATGTGAGACAACATGTATGAAACTGCACACTCAAACGACACTGAAAAAAAAAAGCTAACTTTACAAGTACTGTAGGTGGGCTGTCTGTGCAGACAAACGAGAGCACAACAGAGAAGACTGAGGTGTATGAAACTGTACGCAACATTTCAGCTTTGTTCCACATTTTAGTTTAAGTGTAATCCCACTTGAAAAAATAAATAAATTAAATAACAAAATTTACTCCACTTTGTCACACATTCTTAGACTATGGATGTGAGACCAAATGACACTGAAAAAAAAAAAAAAACAACTTACACGTACTGTAGTTTGGCTGTCTGAATGACTAGATGGCCTTGAATGTAACTAACAGATATTGTATAGATAGATATGCTACTTTTCATCTCTATTGTAGCCTATACTATATTACTATATTATATTATATTAGTCAAGTCACTTTTATTAATATAGTGCTTTTAATAATACAGATTGTGCCAAATCACTTTACAGTATTAAATAGGAAAATAGTGTTTCAATTATGCAAAATGACAATAGTAAGAACATAACACTGAACTAAGTTAAAGGCAGTTCACTGAATTTAGTGATGTCACCATCCAGCTCAGTTCAGTTAAAATAGTAGCTGTGCAATCAAGTCGATGATATCGCTGGATATTAAGCCTCTCATCAAAAAACCACAACTTGACCCCAAAGAACTAGTTAATTATAGACCGATCTCGAATCTCCCTTTTCTGTCCGAGATACTAGAAAAGGTAGTATCCTCACAATTATATTCCTTCTTAGAGAAAAATGGCATCTGTGAGAATTTTTAGCCAGGATTTAGACCGTATCATAGTACTGAGACTGCTCTCCTTAGAGTTACAAATGACCGACCTGCTCTTATCATATGATCGTGGTTGTATCTCTCTATTAGTGCTATTGGATCTTAGTGCTGCGTTCGACACTATTGACCACACTATTCTTTTGCATAGACTGGAACACTTTGTTGGCATTAATGGAAGTGCATTAGCATGATTTAAATCTTACTTATATGACCGACATCAATTCGTAGCAGTGAATGAAGAGGTATCATATCATTCACAAGTGCAGTATGGAGTACCTCAAGGCTCAGTACTAGGGCCGTTACTCTTCACGCTTTACATGTTACGCTTGGGAAATATCATCAGGATATTAGTTTTCACTGTTATGCTGATGATACTCAGCTCTATATTTCTTCGCGGCCCGGCGAAACATACCAATTTGACTAACAGAAACTTACGGAATGCATAGTCGATATAAAAAACTGGATGACGAGTAATTTCTTACTGCTAAATTCTGAAAAAAGAGAGGTGTTAATTATAGGACCTAAAAACTCTGCATGTAATAACCTAGAACACTGTCTAAGACTTGATGGCTGCTCTGTCAATTCTTCGTCATCAATTAGGAACCTAGGTGTGCTATTTGATAGCAATCTTTCCTTAGAAAGCCCCGTTTCTAGCATTTGTAAAACTGCATTTTTCCATCTTAAAAATATATCTAAATTACGGCCTATGCTCTCAATGTCAAATGCAGAAATGTTAATCCATGCGTTTATGACCTCAAGGTTAGACTATTGTAATGCTCTATTGGGTGGTTGTTCTGCACGCTTAGTAAACAAACTCCAGTTAGTCCAAAATGCAGCAGCTAGAGTTCTTACTAGAACCAGGAAGTATGATCATATTAGCCCGGTCCTGTCAACATTGCACTGGCTCCCTATCAAACATCGTATAGATTTTAAAATCTTGCTTATTACTTTTAAAGCCCTGAATGGTTTAGCACCTCAGTATTTGAACAAGCTCTTGTTACATTATCATCCTCCACGTCCGATGCGTTCTCAAAACTCTGGCAATTTGATAATACCAAGACTATCAAAGTCAACTGCGGGCAGCAGATCCGTCTCCTATTTAGCGCCCAAACTCTGGAATAACCTACCTAACATTGTTCGGGAGGCACACACACTCTTGCAGTTTAAATCTAGATTAAAGACCCATCTCTTTAACCTGGTTTACATTACTTACATACTAATACACTTCTAATATCCAAATCCGTTAAAGGATTTTTAGGCTGCATTAATTAGGTAAACCGGAACCAGGAACACTTCCCATAACACCCAATGTACTTGCTACATTGTTAGAAGAATGGCATCTACGCTCATATTAGTCTGTTTCTCTCTTATTCCAAGGTCACCGTAGCCACCAGATCCAGTCTGTATCCAAGTCAGAGGGTCACTGCAGTCACCCGGATCCAGTCTGTATCCAGCCCAGATGGTGGATCAGCACCTAGAAAGGACCTCTACAGCCCTGAAAGACAGCGGAAACCAGGACAACTAGAGCCCCAGAGACAGATCCCCTGTAAAGGCCTTGTCTCAGACGACCAACTTTTCAACACCACAGAATTCAGATGATTCTTCTGCACAATCTGACTTTGCTGCGGCCTGGAATTGAACTGCTGGTTTCGTCTGGCCAGAGGAGAACTGCCCCCCCAACTGAGCCTGGTTTCTCCCAAGGTTTTTTTTCTCCATTCTGTCACTGATGGAGTTTTTGGTTCCTTGCCGCTGTCGCCTCTGGCTTGCTTAGTTGGGGACACTTCATTTACAGCGATATCGTTGAGTTGATTGCAAATTATTGCACAGATACTATTTAAACTGAACTGAGCTGCATGATGACATCACTGAATTCAATGATGAAATGCCTTTAACTGTCATTTTGCATTATTGACACTGTTTTCCTAATTAATGTTGTTCAGTTGCTTTGACACAATCTTTTTTATTTAAAGCGCTATATAAATAAATAAAGACATAGACACCTATGAAATACTGTGTCTGTAACACAGAGAAAGGTTTGAGAATGTGAAATCCATTCAATAATTCAGTCATAATGCAGAAAAATCTCACAGAAGTGAAGGTATGATGCTCTAAAATGCAAAAATCCAGTTTGCAAGAGACATTCTTTAGTTATCTGTGACCTCTGCAACATATAGGCAAGCTGTTATGTAGAGTTAGTATGCAGGTAATATACAGTTATAGTAGTTAGTATACACAACAGTTACATAGTAGCCCGCATAGGATAAAGTTAGAATAGTATAACTCTTATTTTATTTTATTATTTCTCTTTTTTTATTTACTGTTTCATTTTTTAATGCTTCCTGTTATTTGAGCGTGTTTGTTATTGCTGTTTCCTTTTGATTACTATTCCTTCCTTTTGTTAGTGTTCATTGACATTTTACAAAAATAGACATGTTCATTGCAAAATATTTACATAAACTGTTATGTTTGAATGAATTGCATTTTTAAAATTAAATTCTAAATCAAAAAAGTTTGACAAAATGCTTACTTGTGTTCTCTAACATAATGTTCAGCTTTGATTGTAATCATAATGCAAAAACTTAAATGCAAATAATGAATGAAATCATTATTTATAACAAAAAAAAAAAAAACTAAAACTATACAAAAAGTACTCTTTAGAATGTATTAATATATATTCAAGTCCACTACTTCATATGAGTCAGCAATTAGTCTAAAATCAATAAGGGAATTCCCAAGCCTCTCTATAGATTCCTATACTGGCAATAAGTGGCTGCACCATGCACTTACATGTTTTTCTTTCTTTGCTCTGACCAGGTGGCGCTAAAAAATCTTCAAAAAAAATGTTTTTTGAAAGGCCTAGTCTCTGGTTTAATCTGAAATACAACATTAATTTAAAAATAAT
Source organism: Cyprinus carpio (assembly GCF_018340385.1). NCBI lineage: Eukaryota > Metazoa > Chordata > Actinopteri > Cypriniformes > Cyprinidae > Cyprinus > Cyprinus carpio. The sequence goes on along the minus strand of NW_024879345.1, from coordinate 3,858,870 downwards.
TTTGAAAAATTAGAAATAAAAATTATGTACTATTTTCTATGAGAAAAATTGTTCATAATTATTGCATAAATATTAATTAATACCTTAAAATTTTCTCAAAATACAAAATAAAAAAGAAAAAATATTATTGAATAAAAATATATTGCATTGATTTTACTGGGGGGCAAAAAAGTTAAATTTCAGGTGTCCGGTCACTTTTGACCGTGAAGACCCTGAGTTTGACCCCCAAATGAGGGCCGCACAAGGGTTACAATGGTACAATCCAAAACATCCAAACGGTAAACAAAGACTTGACTTGAACAAACTTGACGTGACTTGAACAGACTTGACGTGACATGAACAGACTTGACGTGACATGAACAGACTTGACGTGACATGAACAGACTTGACTCACCGACAGCAGGTTACAACGTAACGTTACGTTAATACACAACAAAGCATAATGGCAAAAACATGACTACTTATACAAACAATGAGGGTCACATGACAAGAACAAACCAATCGGAACAAGACACGACTAAAGCAACCAATGAGAACAAACAGAACTGATAATCACATGACCAGACAATAACCAATGAGAACATGACACATACACAAAGCAGAGATACTTGAGGGCAAGGAAAGCATGACACAAACAGCAAAATCAAACAATAACAAAATAAAAGACATGAAAACATGAAACAAAACCCAAACAGACATTACAATGAGGCATTTATATATTACTTAAATTCTAGGAGTTTTGAGAACGCAGCGGACATGGAGGACTATAATGCAATAAGAGCTTGTTCAAATACTGAGGTGCTAAACCACTCAGGGCTTTATAAGTAATAAGCAACATTTTAAAATTTATACAATGTTTAATAGGGACTTAGTGCTGTGTTGACAGAACCAGGCTAGTAAGAACTGTAGCTGCTGCTTTTTGGACCAGCTGGAGTTTGTTTATTAAGCGTGCAGAACAACCACCCAATAAAGCATTACAATAATCTAACACATGAATTAATGTTTCTGCATTTGACATTGAGAGCATAGGTCGTAATTTAGATATATTTTTCAGATGGAAAAATGTAGTTTTACAAATGCTAGAAACGTGGCTTTCAAAGAAAAGATTGCTATCAAATAGCACACCTAGGTTCCTACTGTTGATGAAGAATTGACAGAGCAGCCATCGAGTCTTAGACAGTGTTCTAGGTTATTACATGCAGAGGTTTTATGTCCGATAATTGACACCTCTGTTTTTTTAGAATTTAGCAGTAAGAAATTACTCGTCATCCAGTTTTTTATATTGACTATGCATTCCATTAGTTTTTCAAATTGGTATGTTTCGCCAGGCCACGAAGTTAGACTGTAATCAGCATAACAGTGAAAGCTAACACTGTGTTTCCTGATGATATCTCCCAGGGGTAACATGTAAAGCGTGAAAAGTAACGGCCTTAGTACTGAGCCATGAGGTACTCCATACTGCACTTGTGATCGATATGATACCTCTTCATTCACTGCTACGAATTGATGGCGGTCAGATAAGTATGATTTGAACCATGCTAATGCACTTCCACAAAATGCCAACAAAGTTATTAAGTCTATTCAAAAGAATGTTGTGGCCAATAGTGTAAAATGCAGTGCTAAGATCCAATAGCACTAATAAAAGAGAATTGTTTTGTTGTATACCTCATTTGCAGGTCACTTTGGATAAAAGAGTGTTCTAAATGAATTAATGTAAATATTTTATTGTTAAATGTTATTTTAAATTTGCAGTGTAATGGTGGAACTTTGACTGGGATGAATTTAGAGATTAAAGTTGTCAGAAAGAGGTTCAGCATGCTGAGCAAGTATAACAGTTATAACAGCCTGCTTACTTTGTCGTACTTTACTCATGCATTGTGTGCTTTTAATAACTGCACAGTGACAGATTGTGGGGGTGGGGGGGTTGTGAATATTCACACATGGGGGGGTTACCTTTGCTCAAACCCCTTTTTATGATCATTCGACCCTCCTGGCGCATTTAGCCAGAACAAGATGTCATTTAAGAACATTATTACACAAGAGTAAGATCAATATTACAGTATATTTTTTACAGTAAAAAGCTATTTACAAAAACAGAATACAATGCATAAATATGAATAGCATGAATATGATAAATAGTATGAACATAATTTTTATTACATCATTAATATTTACATTTACATTAATATTTTTTCCAATATTTACCACTCCTTATATGAGATCGTGCCCACCAACGCGCTTCCTTCATCTGGCGGCAGCGCTGAACGGCACTTGCTCGGGAAGGATGTCTCCAATCCAAAGAAGTGTGTTTTTGGTTGTAAGCGAAAGATAACTTTGTTCAGCTTCCTAAAGAACCCAGAGTTATGTAAACAGTGGATACATTTTTTCTATTTCCAGGGCAGCAACAGAGTTTCACAAGTGTGTTTGTTAACAAACATTTTATAAACAAGGCTCAGTTCGACACTGGATTTGCACATCATTTGATACTGAAAAATGGAGCAGTCGCAGTTATAAAAGATCCCGGTCATGATTTAGAACTTCAGACGGTAAGTGAAACGGCATCAAATGTCTGTTTTGTTGGCATTTGGCAACCAAGTGCTCGTCACTCTTGAGCTCTGCCCACAGCGCACCTCCAGGAGCTCGGCTTTTTCCAGAAAGAATCGTAAAGCTGTATCTTTCTTTTATAAATATGATAAAACTAACTTTTTAGAGATATGAAAGATGCAGTACTACTCTATAGGTACTCAAGATTAACATTAGATTGGGTCAAACTGTGTGTGTCATGCCCCCTTTAATAGTCTTTTTTTTTTCAAATATTTACATTTTAAAAAAGAAGGTCATAACAAACTAGGGTTGCACGATTAATTGCACGTGATTAATTACGATTGTCATGCGCATTTAGTCAGTAAAGCTGGTTCTGTGATTAGCAGTAAATCTCCATCACCTGCTTTCAGATGTAGCAGCATTTATTATGCAGAGCCATAGTTCTCTGACAAGCTATGCAAAATCGCATTCATAATCGCAGACAATAGGCTTGTTTGAGATGCGCCTCTGCCTCGCCTGAAATGTAAGCGAGAGTAGGCGACTGCAGTGAGGGGAGGAGTTAAAAAAGTGCAGGCAAGCCGGACACTTCCTGAATCTCGCTGTGTTGTGGACGGCAAACGTCAGAAATGGAAGAAATCGCGTTCGCGTTCTTTATCGCAGACGAAGTGGATGCAATTGAAATACCACTGCTTTTGCACGAAGATGGTTACGATGAGGAGAATCACCGAACGTGAAGTGCTCATTACTTAAAATGGCTTTTTCAGTAAATAGTAGGGATATAAATCTATCTGGTCTTGGTATGTTGCAACTTGAATAGATCTAATGAAAAATAAACAGTCCAGACTGCAGATAATTCAGCACTAAATAAAATAAAGGTTTAAAAGATTTCATTAAAACGTAATTGAAGCCAATAGCAAGTGGCTTTTGAGAGAGAGGTCATAAGAAATGTTTTCTCTCTCCTAGGAATGTCCCTAAAATTCCTCACTTTGTTGAGAATGTGGTCCATTTGTACATCCCTTCTGAGTTTCAAAGTCATTTCAGACTTTCTAGAGGGCATGTGGAGGTATGTAGGCAAACAAAACCCCCCCCCCCCCCCCCCCCCAATGAAAATTCATGTGTCCATGTTTTTATTATATGATAACTATTTTTTTTCTCTTCCTAATGCAGGATTTAATAAATACACTTGGTCATTTTTACATGAATAAACACTAGACTAAGGTGCAGCTGACAAACAGTATACTTGCCTCTCTATGGACTCTTTCCAACCAAGAGTCCTATAGAGGAGTGGCAAACAGATTTAACATAACCAAATCTACAGTTTCAACACACCTGCATGATTTCTGTTCTCTTGTAATAACACATTTGTCACATTACATCTCCTGGCCCAGAGGACAAGCCCTACACATATCACAGTTAGAATTCGAAACAGCTGGGTTTCCTAACACTGTCTGTGCGGTTGATGTATGCCACATTCCAATAGTAAAACCGCACTGTGAGAATCCTGTGGCCTATATCAATAGGAAACAGTTCTATTCTGTTATTCTTACAGGATTCTTTGACAGTCATGTCAGTGTGGGTCATCCTGGTAGTTGGCATGATTCACGGGCATTTCGGTTGTCAGAGGTAGGCCGACTTCTTAAGGAAGATCCACATTCCCTGGTTCCTGAGGGCATGCATATAATTGGAGATTCTGCATACCCTCTCTCACTTCAGCTTATGAAGCCATACAGAGACAATGGCCACTTGACTGTCAGGCAGAGACGTTTCAATAGGAAACTGAATTCTGCTCGTGTAGTTATTGAGCATGCATTTGGAATTTTAAAATCAAAATTCAGGAGACTCAGATGTCTGCACATAAAAAGGTAAAGAACATTTCTTCTGCAGTCACAGCCTGTTGCATTCTTCATAACATCTGCCTGAAATCCAATGACCAAATTGACAAGGATCAGCAGGCAGATGTTATAGAGGATGACCCATACCCACCAGAAGCCCACATTCACAATGATGCACCACATCATATAGATGCAATTTGTGGCCGCCTGTGAACATCACATTTACTTGTTCTACCTTCAACAATTCCCTCCATAAGAACTTATTTAAACTTATCTTAAGAAGCTTTTTGATTTGACTGTTTTGTGAGCTGGTGGATGGGATTGTACACGATTATTTTTAAGCACTTACTATCAAATGATTTTTTTTTCAAACATCCTTCTCCGCCTCTCTTTAAGCCTTCTTCGGCGCTCCAAGTCAGGCCGCACTAGTGACTCTAGAGCATGTGTTCTCCTCTCCGAATGCACTTCATAAACTTCACAGAATGTGGATGTTGTTTGTCTCCTTCTGTGCATTTCTTTGGAGGGCATAGCAGTGGAGGGACCTGGTTGTTCTTCTGGGAGAGGCTGTTCTTGGGAGCCTGTGGCCTGTGCAATTGAGGACTTGGTCTGGGATGAGGTAGTGTTGAACAGAGGAGTCGAGCAGATTGTACCTGATGGTGCACTCCCAACTCCAGATTTCCCAAATAAGTCTTCCATTTCCTTTGAGAAAACATGTAAAACAATGTAAATAGAGATGCTTTAGAAATTATTTTTTATGTAAACCCAGTGATTTGCAGTAATTTCAATACAAAAAGCACACCAACCTTGTAATACTCCCATGTAACTTTTCCCTCTCCTGTTGACCGACACCGGTCTTTAGCCCTTTTGTAAGTAGTGATCATGTTGCCAAGTTTTTTGCGCAATTTTTCATTGCTGATGTTGTAACCTTTTTCTTTGAAGGCTTGCTCCAGCTTTTTGTAAAATACTATTTTATTTCTGTAGTACAAATGCAGATACATTTGTATGAGGTCAAGCAGCAGCAGCATGGTCCTGTGTGTGAATTCTATGAAAACAGTGCATACCTTGTTGGGTTTCTTGACATTCTGACTGCATGGAAGGGGATTGAAGATTGTGTGTTTGTGTGAGATTTATTTTCCTTGTTTCAACAGGGCACTTGACAAGGGATACTGGATGATCAATCACTGGAGGGGGACACTGAGAAAGAGATGCTGGAAGTGGAGGGGGAAGTTGAGACAGAGTAGTAACAGGAGGGGGACACTGAGACAGAGATGCTGGACAGTGGGTAGTATCTGCTAAAAAGAACACAATAATAAAAAATCCCCATGATCATTTTAAATGTTATTATGGTTAAAAGAAAAATGCCTCACCTTGTTTCTGTGCTGCAGATCTCACTTGTTGCATTATGTATGCTGCATATGTTTTGTCTATAAAAAACAAATTTCAATCAATAAAAATTAAATTCATTATTTTTACATCATCAAGCAACCAATCTGTTTTTTTTTTTTTTTTTTTTTTTTTTTACTTACCATTCTTTATTCTCTCAGCAATTTCTTTTTTTGTTTCAGTATTTCAATTACTGTTAATGTGATTGCTCCCTGGGAGTCTGATAGTGTTAGTAACATATTCTCCATCTCAGCTACAATTGTTAACTTTGTGGATGCCTTTTATAATCAAAGCCATAATGAGAAATGATGAGCAAACAGATGCTGCATTAAATTTACCTTGTTATCCCTAATTGTGGGTTAAACATTTAAGAGTGGGACATGGCACAGCTGATTAACTTAATGATGTCTATCCTACTTAAGGGATAGTTTACCCAAAGGAAAAAAAAAATCTTTGGGTGAACTATCCCTTTTTTAAATGAAAAATATTCCATATAAATATATTACACAATTGTGTGTCACCTTAATGTAAGTTTGGATTTCATGTTTAATGACCAATAAAAGTATGTACAGCTAAATAATATTCAAAAATTATATCAAACAAAAACACATTCTAAATTAAGAAATTAGCATGCATGTGTGGATTTTGTTTACTGCACTCCTGGAATAAGACATACCTAGATAAAGATCTCAGATAAAAACACAAACATGAGGCCTTATTCTAAAAATTATAGTATTATGCTATAGGTAATGGACTTCTTGTAATTAAGAAAAAAAAAATATCAGCTGACATTCGCTGCCAATGAGCATTAAGCTGTGTCGTCAGCAAGTCGTTTCCCATCATGCTTTTGATCAGCGCAGTCGGTGGAGAGCAACTGCGCGCGACTGCAGAATCCAACAGGTGTGCCTTGCACTCGCAAGATTTTTTTGACATACGTCAGCATGACATCAGAGCCAGGCGGACCGCAGTCGGACACATTTCTAACCGGCATGCATCTCACGATGATCACCGGTGATCGATTCTGCGCAGATTTTGCTCATCTCAAACAAGCCTACTATAATTGTAGGATTATGACATCGATGAAATCGTTCTCGATTATGACAGCTGTTTGCATATCTTCTCAGTGAACTACGGCTCTGTGTAGTAAATGCTGCTCCATCTAAGAGCATGTGAAAATACCGCATTTAATAACATGTTTTAACTCCAAATTCACTTCATAACGTCAGTCAAGTATTTAAAATAAATCCTTCTGTGAGATGATGTGGCTTCTTAAACAGAATAATTAAGGCACACAATATTTCATTGTATTCCAAGAAGTGATAATAACTATGTCGAATAGCATTTCATTATATATATACTTTATTATGATGAAAATTATAATAAGAACTCAGATAAACCGTATATTGCCATAGTCGTGTGTTTATTAGTCACGTTGAATCAATGAAAGTAGTTAAATCTTCTGTTTATTCAGCTGTAGCAATAGGCATTTCCTGGGTTTTTCTTTGGGGCAAATTTGGATTTTCAGCACAAGAGCGCCCTCTGGCCTTTGGACGGAGATTTACTGCTGATCACAGAACCTTCACTGAAAGATATGCATGACAATCACAGCTTCTGCCTAATCACGATTTATTGCCTTTGCAATTTAATTTCGATTAATTGTGCAGCCCTATAACAAACGCATGCATAATAACTAGAAAATAATTATTAAAGGTGACACATCATGAAAATCTGACTTTTCCAGGTTTTAAGTGGTATAATCAGGTCCCTGGTGCATCTACTAACCAAGGAAACGTCAAAAAGATTAACCCAGTAACTGTTTTTGTAAGACTGTTTCTGCAACAAAAACGAGCACGTCTGATTACACTCCCTTGGTGACGTGGCAAAGGGACCTCATTATAATATTACCGCCCCTTAATCTGTAAATTTCCACCCATGGTAACTGTTCCGTCTTTGGCTGCACAAACTAGCACAGACCACTATTTAGAGTCCCAGCCTCAGAGGAGACAAGAGAGTAGTGGATTTATTGCTTTATTTACTGTATATTGCTGCTGCCACACAGATCTAAATTAAACATGCAATTTATTTCCCAGCAGTTTACCTTCACAGACATAACTGACTGTTTGTGTAACTCGTGTGTTTTTAACGTAAACGTGTGTGAATGAGAACTTCGTTTAGTACTCGCATGCTGTGACGGCTGCTTTCTGTCCATGTGGTTTGGATGTGTGGACTCAGAAAACCATATATCAGAAGTTTAAACTCATATGGTTTAAAACGCATGATTTCAGTGGGATAAATATGATAAGAACCAAAACAGAAGTTTTTAGCAGGTCCGAGCTGTAATGGCGCAGCTCTATTCTGAAAAAGGGGGGCAGGGATCAGCAGCTAATTTGCATTAAAAAAAAAAAAAAAAAAAAAAAACAGGCATGAAAAACAACGTGTTTCTGCTTCCACTCAAAATAGGAATTTTCAAAATGATATAATAAATGATCTGTGGAGTATTTTGAGCTGGAACTTCACAGACACCTTCTGGGCACACCAGAGACTTATATTGCATGTTGTAAAAAGGGGCATAATGTGTCTCCTTGATGAAGTATATCATGTGTCACTAGGTCCCTCCTGTCTAGCACTTGGAGGTCTTGTTAACCGAAAAAAACTACTGCAATGAAGATATTTGTTCACACAATGAGAGCATTCAATATGGCTGATGCAGTTAAACAAGAAGTAGACTGTAGTGTGACATATGCACACACCATTGACTTTCAACACAAATTATTAATAGAACGTCTGTCTACAGTAGTGATGTCTCATCAGTAGTAGTGTTACCAGTTTTATCACAGTTCCTGCTGCCTACCTAGAATTTAAAGATCTTCAAAAAGATATCACCCTGAGGCTTGAGGTCAAAAACCTCTATGACACCACGCTTCTGAAACTTACCTCTGGCACTTTGGGTGGAGGTTTCCGGATCAACTTGTCCTCCAGCACTCGCTCTTTGATCAGAGCACAAGAGACATCCAGGGCACCCAGCAGGGTGTTGGGCTTAAAGCTGACGGGCTGAGCATTGGGTGACAGCAGCTCCAGAGTGTAATATGCTGGATTCAGATGGTATTGACTGTACAGATCCACCAACAAATCCATCAGAGCTTTTCTGAAGAGACAGTAGGAGACATAAGGACAGGAAATGATGCGATTACCTGACGATTTAGACTTGTATTTACATCATGTGATGCAGACAGGACTGTGATAGGGTGATAGAGAGAGAGAGAGAGAGTCAGCTTGAATTACCGGTGTTACATAAAGCAGCAAATTGCTACATGAATACCGGTCTTAAATGTTTGGCTACACTAACCAACTGTTAGTAATTCAACCTGCATCTACATGTACCAAAAATTATGTAGACACTCTTAAAGGGGTTTTCAAACAATTTTGATAGATATTTTAATAAAACTGCTTGTTTAAATTCCAAGCCATGTGTAATGATCCAGAACTCGACATGGGATCCATATGCAGGCTTTATTGCAGAAACACGTAGTTGTACAGGCAATGGTCAACACCAGCAATATCAGCAACGTAGGGAGAACAGAGAATCAAAATCCAGTAAACAAGCAAGGGTCGGTAGGTAGGCAGCAAAGGTACTTAAAGGAGATCAAACAGGGTCGGTAACAGGAAAACAAACACGGGTAGTAACGCTCAGAAATGACAGACACAGCAAATCAAGACTTCGCGTTGATCTCCTGTGATAGTCCAGCTTTTATACACAAGTCCTGATGAAGAGCACCTGTGATGGTGATTAGAGTCCAAGGACGGGGCTTGTGGGAAATGTAGTGTAGTCAGTGTAAATGAATGGATGTATGCGTGTGTGTCAGTATTCAGGTGAGGGTGCCCTCTATTCAGGTGAGGTGACAGAGCCCCCCCCCCTGCGAGCGACTCCTGGCGCGAGGAGGCAAACGACGTCGGGGTCTACCACGGGGTCGAGGGGCCGGTCTTTCAGGATGTAAGCGATGAAATTCATAGATGAGACTGGGGTCTAGAATATCCTCAGAATTTACCCAAGAGAGTTCCTCTGGACCGTACCCCTCCCAGTCGACCAGATACTGTAGGATTCTTCCCCGACGTCTGGAATCGAGTAACTCCTGGACTTGGTAAGCCTCCTCGCCCTCTGTGGTGATGGGTTGAGGGGCCTGTGCACAGGACCTCCCCTCTCCCTCGTCTCTGGGACCAGCAGCGGGCTTGAGCAGGAATACATGAAAGGTAGGAGAAATACGATATGTGTTAGGAAGTGCCAGCCGGAAGGAAACTGGGGTTATCTGTCTAGTGATTTGGAATGGACCCACGTACCTTGGACTCAGTTTGCGGCAAGGAAGCTGGAGACGGAGATCCCGTGTTGATAGCCACACCCATTGACCCGGCTGGTAGTTGGGACCTGGGCGCCTTCTGCGGTCCGCTTGCTCCTTTTGCCTTCGAACAGCGTGTTGAAGGTGAACATGAGCCCGATTCCAAACCTCTTCACTGCGTACCATCCAATCGTTCACAGCCGGTACGTCCGTTGGATCCCCTGGCAATGGGAACATCGGTGGTTGGAACCCCAGTACACATTTAAAGGGAGTCAGACCAGTTGAGGGTTTGAGAAGGGAGTTTTGCGCATATTCTGCCCATAGTAAGTATTGAGCCCAATCGTCCTGATTCTGATTGCAGTAGGTTCTGAGGAAGCGGTTCAGTTCTTGGTTGAGCCTCTCCACTTGTCCGTTTGCCTGGGGATGATAACCAGAGGTGAGGCTGACATTGACGTTCAGGGCTTTGAAGAAGGCTGACCATAATTGAGAGGTGAATTGAGGTCCTCGGTCTGACACAATGTCCTCGGGTAGTCCATATAATCGAAAGACACAATTGCAGAGGTGTTCTGCAGTCTGGAGAGCTGTAGGTAGTTTGGGTAGTGGAATGAGTCTACAAGCCTTGGAGAATCGATCTATGATGGTAAGTATGGTAGTATTGCCTTGGGAATTGGGAAGATCCGTAATAAAGTCTATGGCAATGTGAGACCAGGGTCGTTGTGGAATGGGGAGTGGTTGAAGGAGACCAGCGGGAGATTGCTTGGATGATTTGTTAATGATACAGTTATTGCATTGCTGTATGTAGTTGGCTGTGTCCTTGTGCAGTGATTCCCACCAGAAGTGGTTCTCCAGCTGATTAATGGTGGCTGTGATACCTGGGTGACCGGATGATGGATGGCAGTGAACTGGCGCTCTGGCACAGATCTTGGGTGATTCACGTCACTTCCTGTTTGTTGCTGTCGTATGCCTCTAGTTTGAGCTCCGTCACGTTATTCTCTATCTTCTATTTTTTTTTTTATTGTTGAAATCTATTTTATACACCATCATTTTCGTTTCTATAACGTGTGAATATATCCTCTATCGTATTCCACAACAAAAACAATCAGAGCGCCTTGTTATCACGTAGTTTTATTTTGATTTACCGAGTCCGCTAGTAGCTTATAGCCCATTAGCATCACCAGCGTGGTTGTCGCTAAACCCGCGTGCATCGCTAATACTCTATTCACACACATTACAATTGCTTTACTCACTGTTACTTGCTTTAATGGCGGATGTTTGTCTACCCTTGAGTGCAGGTGACGACACGTTCGAGCTGCATTCGGTGCAGCTCGAGCTGGAGGCCGTGGAGAAGCAGATTCGGGTCCTGGAGCAGAGGCAGTCCCAGCTGAGAGAGCGGAGAGCCGCGCTGGAAACCTCCCGGGCTGACGCTCACAAGTCCAGGGTAAGTATACAGCGAGCTGCTAACAGTCCCACCACCTCCACCCCGTGTGTTTCTCTGCACAGGCCCGGTGCACCCAGGACGCGATCTGCCCAGATGTCCTTCACGCCGGCGCTGGGACACCACGGACCCTGGGTGCATCCGCAGCGGAGGACGCGAGCCAGGCCCCGGGCGACGACTTCTCCCCCTCCGGTCTTCAAGATCTCCACACGGAACCGCTTCTCTCCCCTCCGTGAGTCGGAACGCGACGCTGTGATCGTTGGAGACTCCATCGTCCGACACGTCCGTGCTATATTAGCCGAAGGTAAAGTGCACACTCACTGTCTCCCTGGTGCTCATGTTCTCGATGTTTCTGCGCAGATACCCGCGATCCTGAAGGCCGACGAGAGCCCCAGAGCGGTCGTGCTTCACGCCGGGGTTAACGACACCACGCAGCGGCAGACGGAGACACTGAAGAGGGACTTCAGGAGCCTGATCGAGACGGTTCGCAGCACGACGCCCGCGGCGACGATCATCGTGTCAGGACCGCTGCCCACGTATCGACGAGGACACGAAAGGTTCAGTAGACTTTTTGCTTTAAATGAATGGTTATTGTCATGGTGTAAAGAACAGAAACTGCTCTTTGTTAATAATTGGAATCTTTTCTGGGAGCGACCTAGGCTTTTTTCGCGCTGATGGCCTGCACCCCAGCAGAGTCCGAGCAGGACTGCTGTCGGACAACATCTCCAGGACTCTACGCTCCATTTGACTAGTAAGCCAATTCTCAAATAACTGCTATGATGGCTTTTGTTCTACCCACTTAAATAGAAGTACTTGCGCTGTCCAATCTATTAAGACTGTGTCTGTTCCCCGAATAGTGAGCTCAAAATATAAATTTAATGTAGGATCTAGAAAAAATCTTATTGTGATTAAACCAGAAAACGTAAAATAAATGAACAAAAACAATTTTTAAAGTTTGGGCTCATAAACATTAGATCACTCACACCCAAAGCAGTTATTGTAAATGAAATGATCACAGATAATAGTTTTGATGTACTCTGCTTGACTGAAACCTGGCTAAAACCAAATGATTATATTGGTCTAAATGAGTCTACTCCATCAAACTACTGTTATAAACATGAGCCCCGTCAGACTGGTCGTGGGGGAGGTGTTGCAACAATATATAGTGATATTCTTAGTGTTACCCAGAAAACAGGATACAGGTTTAAATCATTTGAAATACTTATGCTTAATGTTACACTGTCAGATATGCAAAAGAAATCTATCGTATCTCTTTCTCTGGCTACTGTGTATAGACCACCAGGGCCATATACAGAATTCCTAAAAGAATTTGGAGATTTCCTCTCAGACCTGTTGGTTACCGCTGATAAAGCACTAATTTTCGGAGATTTTAACATTCATATTGATAATACAAATGATGCATTAGGACTTGCGTTTACTAACTTTAAACTGTTTTGGAGTAAAGCAAAATGTCACCGGGCCCACTCATCGTTTTAATCATACGCTAGACTTAATTATATCGCATGGAATCGATATTACTGACATAGATATCGTACCTCAAAGTGATGATGTTACTGACCATTTCCTTGTATCGTGCATTCTGCGTATTAATAATAATAACTATATAGCTTCGCGTTATTGACCGGCAATAACTACACTATCTTCTCTAATACATTAGATTCGCAAATAACCTGCCTGATTTATCTCAACTGCTCTGTGTACCCATAAATACACATGAACTAGACAAAATGACTGGCAATATGGGCACTATCTTCTCTAATACATTAGAAGCTGTTGCCCCCATCAAATTGAAAAAGGTTAGAGAAAAAACGTACTGTGCCATGGTACAACAGTAATACCCACGCTCTCAAGAAAGAAACTCGTAGTCTTGAGCGCAAATGGAGAAAAAACTAACTTGGAAGTTTTTAGAATTGCGTGGAAAAAACAGTATGTCCAGCTATAGACAGGCTCTAAAAAACTGCCAGGGCCGAGCATATCCACAAACTCATAGAAAACAACCAAAACAATCCAAGGTTTTTATTTAGCACAGTGGCTAGATTAACAAATAACCAGACGCCACCCGATCTAAATATTCCCTCACAGTTAAATAGTAATGACTTTATGAATTTCTTCACTGATAAAATAGATAACATCAGAAATACAATAACAAATGTAGATTCTACAGCGTCTAATACTTTAGGTTTATCTATCGCACCCAAAGATAAACTGCAGTGCTTTACAACTATAGGACAGGAAGAGCTAAATAAACTTATCACTGCATCTAAACCAACAACATGTTTATTAGATCCTGTACCCACTAAATTACTAAAAGAGTTGTTACCTGTAGCAGAAAAACCGCTTCCCAATATTATTAACTCGTCGTTATCTTTAGGTCACGTCCCAAAACCATTCACACTGGCGGTTATTAAGCCTCTTATTAAGAAACCACAACTAGATCCTAGTGAACTGGCAAATTACAGACCCATTTCAAATCTTCCATTTATGTCTAAAATTTTAGAAAAAGTTGTGTCTGCTCAATTGTGCTCCTACCTGCAAAAAAATGATCTCTATGAAGAATTTCAGTCGGGTTTCAGGCCCCATCATAGCACAGAAACTGCACTTGTTAAAATTACAAATGACTTGCTTCTTGCATCAGACCAAGGCTGCATCTCATTGCTAGTTTTACTTGATCTTAGTGCTGCGTTTGACACCATAGATCACGACATACTCATAGATAGATTACAAAACTATACAGGTATCCAAGGGCAGGCTTTAAGATGGTTTAGATCCTACCTGTCCGATCGCTACCACTTTGTTTATCTAAATGGGGAGTCATCTCATTTATCACCAGTAAAATATGGAGTGCCACAAGGATCTGTCCTAGGTCCTCTGCTATTTTCAATATACATGTTGCCCCTTGGTAATATCATTAGAAAATACGGGATTAGTTTCCACTGTTATGCTGATGATACTCAACTATATATCTCAACAAGACCAGGTGAAACTTCTAAATTATCTAAGCTAACAGAGTGTGTTAAAAATGTAAAAGATTGGATGACCAATAATTTTCTCCTATTAAATTCAGATAAGACAGAGATATTACTTATTGGACCAGAAAACATTACACAGAATCTCGTAGATTACAATTTGCAACTAGACGGATGTACTGTTACTTCCTCTACTGTAAAAAATCTGGGTGTTATATTAGACAGCAACTTGTCTTTTAAAAATCATATTTCCCATGTTACAAAAACAGCATTCTTCCATCTTAGAAACATTGCCAAGCTACGAAACATGTTACCTGTTCCTGATGCAGAAAAGCTAGTTCATGCATTCATGACCTCTAGACTGGACTATTGTAATGCACTGCTAGGTGGTTGTCCTGCATCCTCAATAAACAAGCTACAGGTAGTCCAAAATGCAGCGGCTAGAGTCCTTACCAGGTCAAGAAAATATGATCATATTACCCCAATACTACAGTCTCTGCACTGGCTACCTATTAAGTTCCGTATCAGTTACAAAATATTATTACTTACTTATAAGGCCCTTAATGGCTTAGCTCCTGCGTACCTAACTAGTCTTCTACCACGCTACAACCCATCACGCTCCCTAAGGTCACAAAACGCTGGACTTTTGATAGTACCTAGGATAGCAAAGTCCACTAAAGGAGGTAGAGCTTTTTCGCATTTGGCTCCCAAACTCTGGAATAGCCTTCCTGATAATGTTCGGGGCTCAGACACACTCTCTCTGTTTAAATCTAGATTAAAAACACACCTCTTTGAACAAGCATTCAAATAATGCATCTCATAATTTTGGACTGCAGTTATATCTGATCAAATGTGCATTATTATTCTTTAGCTTGGGTTAAACGAATTAATTTTACTTGGCTGGAACAGCAGCTACGCTAATTATGTCTCTATTTGTTTCTCTGCTTTGCCACGGGATTTACATCCCGTGGTAACTAGGATTTACACAAGCTCCAGTCTGGATCCAGAACACCTGAGAAGAGATGATGCCAGCCCCTCAGAGGACCTCAGATGATGCTAACCCAGAGACAACATACAGAACTACCACATTTTGCTTTAAGTTTGATTGCATAATTGCTGTTAATAGTGTTAATCGTCTGTTTGTTTACGTCTTTTTATTGATTTTTCTGAACATTTCTGCTATATGCACATGAACTGACAGTCACCACTGATAAGCTACTACTAAATATTGTAGAAACTTAATTTTCTGTAAAGTTGCTTTGTAATGATTGTATCGTAAAAAGCGCTATACAAATAAACTTGAATTGAATTGAATTGAACTTGACTGATGACCTGATCACGAAGATGTTCAGTGACGAAGATTCTGTCGACTGGGCAGGCCACTGGGGTCTCGTTCCGCTCCCTGTATTGTTGAAGCAGAGTCATGATGTCCCATTGAATGGGGGCAACTACTACATGAAATGGCAGAATGGGTTCTCTGGATCTATGGGAATATCCTCCTCCTCGAATTGACGGGAGAGAGCATCCGCCTTAGTGTTCTTGGAGCCGGGTCGATAAGTTACTGAGAAGTCGAATCGAGTGAAGAACAAGGACCATCTCGCTTGGCGAGGATTAAGGCGTTTGGCGGTGCGTAGGTATTCCAGGTTCTTGTGATCTGTTAGTACTGTAAACGGGTGCGTAGCTCCCTCTAGCCAGTGCCTCCACTCCTCGAAGGCTGCCTTCATGGCAAGGAGTTCCCGGTCCCCGACACTGTAATTGCGTTCCGCTGAGTTGAGTTTCCTTGAATAAAAGGCACAGGGATGAAGTTTAGCGGCGGGGTCTGGACGTTGGGACAGGATAGCGCCGATACCCGTGTTGGATGCGTCAACCTCGACAATGAAAGGTAATGAGGGGTCAGGGTGGCAGAGGATGGGCGCGTTGCTGAATCGTTGCTTCAGGGTCTGAAACGCGTTGTGAGTAGGTTCTGACCATTGTAGTCGGTGAGTTCCTCTCTTGACCATCGAGGTAAGTGGGGCGACAACCGTACTGAAGTTCCTAATGAATCTCCTGTAGAAATTAGCGAATCCTAGAAATCGCTGCAATTCCTTGAGGGTTGTGGGTTCAGGCCATTTAAGAACGGCGGTGACCTTCTTTTCGTCCATGGCCACCCCTCCGGGACTGATTATGTACCCTAAGAATGTGGTGGAAGTCGTGTGGAATTCGCATTTCTCAGCCTTGGCGTATAACTGGGACTTGATGAGGCGGTGAAGAACTGCTCGGACGTGTTGTATATGTTCAGGCAGGAAGTGTGTTGGAGTAGATCAGTATGTCATCAATATACACTATCACAGATATGTTAAGCATGTCTCTGAAGACCTCGTTAATAAATGACTGAAACACAGATGGACTATTGACCAGTCCGAACGGCATCACAAGATATTCCTAGTGTCCAGTGGTTGTGGAGAAGGCGGTCTTCCATTCATCTCCCTCTCTAATGCGAATGAGATTGTATGCGCACCTTAGATCCAGCTTGGTGTAGTACTGGGCAGTGCGAAGTTGTTCGAGGGCTGAAGGAACCAACGGAAGAGGGTATCTGAATTTCACAGTCATTTCGTTTGGTCCACGATAATTAATGCATGGACGAAGACCACCATCCTTCTTCACGAAAAAGAACCCGGATGAAGCAGGAGATGTGGACGGTCTGATGAAACCTTTCTGGAGTTCTTCATTGATGTAATCCTTCATGGCCTCGGACTCAGGCTGAGACAAGGGGAAGATGCGACCCTTTGGGGGAGAATGCCCTGGCAGAAGATCGATTGCACAGTCATATTTACGGTGAGGAGGTAAGGTGTTAGCTTGCTCCTTACTGAAAGCCTCCGTAAGATCAGCATATTCCTCTGGAAGATCGAGAATGGACTCTCGTGCTGGAGAGAGTGACACGGAACAGACAGGAATGGGTTTGACCAGAGAAAGACAGTTCTGTTGACAATGAGTGCTCCATTTCACAACTTGGCCCTCTCTCCAGGAAAGAGGAAGTGAGAGGAGTACTCACCGAGCGTTGTGAGGAGGTAGATGCACGAGTAGGGCAGTTGTTACGTTGATGGCCAGGTAAGCCACAGTACATGCATAGTCTATTTGAGATGCGTCGATCTCTCTCCTCAACACACAGATGGTAAGTATTAACCTGCATGGGTTCAATAGATTCATGAGACGGCCTGGAACCTGGGTGGGCAGTGCGGCGAGGACTGGATCGCCGGGCACGTTGCAGATTGTCAATGGTAATTGTAAGTTCAATGAAGCTATAAAGATCTCTGCCCTCGTCTCTGCATGCTAGCTCAGCTTGAAGATCATAGTTCAGACCCTTGCGAAAGAGTACCTTTAGCGTGTCGTTCACCCAGTTGGTTTATGCCGCCAGTGTGCGAAATCGTAGAGCATACTCAGCCACCATCATTCTGCCTTGAGATAGTTCCAATAAGCGATCTCCAGCTCCTTTACCCTCCTTAGGGTGATCGAATACTGCTCTGAACTGTTGTAGGAAGTCCTGAAAGGAAGAGAATGCAGAACCATCGGAGCCCCATACAGCAGTAATCCATTCCAGTGCTTTCTCAGTCAGAAATGAACAAACAAAGGTGATCTTCCCAGTATCAGTAGTATACAGCGTGGGTTGCTGTTCAAAAAACAATGAGCATTGTAATAGAAATCCTTTACACTTGCTGGCGTCACCGTTGAATTTCTCCGGGAAAGCGAGACGAGGATTAACCTGGGACGGCCTTCCTGCAGCGTGGGTAATGGCGGACGCTTCCGGCGTTGGTGTGGCCGGGGGAGCTGTATGGAGACTCTGAACGGCTTTGACGAGTTCCTCAGTGATAGACGTCAGTCGATTCAGCTGAAACTGGTTAGCAGCGATCTGACTGGCTTGGGCCACCATGGTGGTATGAAGACCTTCATAAGCCACTGGATCTCGTGTTGGCGAAGTCTTCTGTAATGATACAGAACTCGACATGGGATCCATATGCAGGCTTTATTGCAGAAACTCGTAGTTGTACAGGCAATGGTCAATACCAGCAATATCAGCAACATAGGGAGAACAGAGAATCAAAATCCAGTAAACAAGCAAGGGTCGGTAGGTAGGCAGCAAAGGTACGTAAAGGAGATCAAACAGGGTCAGTAACAGGAAAACAAACACGGGTAGTAACGCTCAGAAATGACAGACACAGCAAATCAAGACTTTGCGTTGATCTCCTGTGATAGTCCATCTTTTATACACAAGTCCTGATGAAGAGCACCTGTGATGGTGATTAGAGTCCAAGGACGGGGCTAGTGGGAAATGTAGTGTAGTCAGTTTAAATGAATGGATGGATGCGTGTGTGTCAGTATTCAGGTGAGGGTGCCCTCTGCTGGCCAGCAGAGGGAATCACGAGCTTCTTAACAGTAAAACCATGACTAGATTAGATTAGATTAGATTCAACTTTATTGTCATTGCACATATAAGGTACAAGGCAACAAAATGCAGTAAGCATCTAAACAGAAGTGCAATAAGCAGTAAGTACAGGATATACAGTGTCTACAATAGGTAACAGATGTACAATAAATATACAGATAAGGCAGTACTATGGACATAATTTACAGATGGATTATGTAATGTGTATGTACACTATAAGCAGAAACTATGAACATATGAACATCATTTACACTGGTGCAAATAACATTAAAAATGTGCATAGAAAAATATTCCAGTGTGCAAATGGATCAGACAGTAGTGCAAGTAATAACAAGTAAACTGTTTATTTGTTTGTTTGTAAGCTAGATGTAGTGTTGAGGAGTGTGTGTGTGTGTGTGTGGGGGGTGGGGGGTTGTCAGAGGGCAGAATTCAGTAAAGAGACAGCTGTAGGGAAAAAGCTGTACCTGAGTCTGCTGGTCCTTGTCCGGAGGCTCCTGAAGCGCCTCCCAGAGGGCAGGAGGTTAAACAGTCTATGGTCAGAGTGAGAGGAGTCCTTAAGAATGCTGCTAGCTACATCTTCTAAACTTTACCTCTTTTTTTCAAAACTTAACACACAAACCAAGAATTGCACACACAAAATGCCTCACATCTCTTGCAAAATGACACACTGCATTCAAAAGATCACAAACACATCTCAAAAGCAAACATCTGTCTTACGTTGCAAACACTTTTGCCATAATAATACATTTTTGTATATGTCATATACACACAGTAATTCAAAACCTAAAGCTCTTCTTTCATGAGCTCCTATGGACATTTCTGTACAAGATCAAAAGTAATTGTAAGCGATTTTGAAAAATTCACAGTAAACACGAAAACAAGACTGAAACCAAACTATTTATGTTACTGTAAGCATTTGTTGTTGTGAATACAGTACTAGAGAAAATAAATACAACAATGTGTAGTTGGACAGAATCCAAACATAATTTTGAAAAAAGATGATTATTCCAAAGGAAGTGTGTGTGTGTGTGTGTGTGTGTGTGTGTGTGTGTGTGTGTGTGTGTGTGTGTGTGTGTGTGTGTGTGTGTGTGTGTGTGTGTGTGATATGGTTGGGTGCATCTAGGCTCAATCCATCCACAATACTTCATCCACATCACATGCTATGTTGTCTCTTGCCAGTCACCATGGAAAGAACCTCCTTGTATGGCGTATCCAACCTTGGATGAAGGTGGCATCATTGTCTCCATATGCCTTCTCCATTGCCTGGAGAAGTGTCATGTTGAAATAGGGATGACGATCATACACTTTCCAGTGGAGAAAAATTCCTCTATAGGGTTTAGAAATAGTGAATATGGAGGCAGGTAGACAACAGAAATATGGGGATGAGTAACAAACCAGTTTGGACCTGATGGGCACTATGAAAGCTGACATTATCCCAGATGACAAATCTTGCCTGGCCTTCATTCTGCAGACCTTGAACAAGCATATCATGAACAGCATCCAGAAAACGTATGATGTGATCAGTGTTATAGGGGCCAAGTCTGGCATGATGGTGCAGGACACCATTCTGTGTAATTGCAGCACACATTGTAATGTTTCTTCCACATTGTCCAGGGACATTGACAATGGCCCTTTTTCCAATGACATTTCTCCCCCTTTTTCTGGTTTTGCTGAGATTGAAGCCCACCTCATCCACATAAATGTATTCATGGATGATAGCATGGGCATCCATCTCCAAATTTCTCTGTAAAAGACAAAATAACATGTAGATCAGTATATGCACAACCCAACAGCTTGACTTGGTAGGTGCAAGTCTGATTTATTGGAGAAAGTGTTGTATGCATACCTCCACAAAGTCATGTCAAAGGTTCTTGACTCTGTCACAGTTCCTTTCAAAAGGGGCATTATACAGCAGTTTCATTCTCAGTTGATTTCTCTGGAAGACACAATGTATTGTTGAGAGGCTCACAGCATTTATGTTAGCAAAAAATGTGGCATCATTAAGGATATGATTGCATATTTCACAAATTCTTATAGCATTATTGGCCAAAACCAAATTCACGATAGCCATCTCTTGCTCTTCAGTGAACTTGTGACCTCACCCACTATGAAACCTTCGCCTTGCTACTCTGTAGAAGATTTAAGAATAGTGTGAGTGTGTGCCATAAACTGTAACATAATAAATACTATTTTATACAATATACTCAGAATGTCTTCTTACATTGAGCTCTACTGTTGTACAGTATGATAACCCACCAGACTGTGACCAGTTTACAATACAGTAAGTGGATGCATGGGTGCTAAAATATGTTTTATAGTATACCGTATGTTATGCTGAAATAGCTATAGAACATTACAGTAAATTGTCACATACCCGCTATCATTTCTAAAGGTTCGAATTATACCCACCACTGCAAATCGACTCAAACTAGGCTGTTATTAAATTACTCTGTCCAGCCTCTCTCATTGTTAGACCATGGTTGATCACATGATCAATGATAGTAGCCCTAATCTCATCAGAGACCACTTTTCTTGTTCCTGGTCTTTGTCCTCTTCCTCTTCACTTGTCCTCTTCCTCACCTTGCTCCCCTTCTAACTCCTCCTCTTGCTCCTCTTTGAACTCCTCCACCTCCTCTAACTTGAACTCTGCCTCATCCTCTGGCTCTCCCTCCAACTCTCCTTACTCTGTCTGCATTGTTTGCATCCATTGTTCAAAACTTATAACTTGACCTTTGGCCTATTTATGGGCATATTCAAAAGCCATGATTGGATGGTGTTAAGTAAAGCAATGAGTGTTTGCACATGTGAGGAGTTAGTGTGAGGCGCTGATGAATTAGTGTGGCATTTTGATTGGTTGTGTTTGAAAAAGGAAATCAAGATACTTCCTGTTAGATTTTTGTGTGTTACATAGAGAATTGTGTGTTGTGTTTTGCAAAAAGTGTTTTATGAAATTGAAAACTGAGTCAAAGGCCAAAAATTAGTGTATGGTTTTGCAGATTTAGTGTGTGGTTCTGCTGTTTGAGTGTCAGGTTTCAGATATTGTGTGAAAAGTAAAGATTTGGTGTATAAGCAGTTGAAAAAAAAAACTGTAATTCCCTCAACATAAGAAGTCATGGCCATGAGAAATGGATGCCGTTCCCTCAACATAGCATCTCAAGGCCAGGACAAAAGGATGACGTTACCTCTACAAAATGATCTTGTGGCCACGACATAATATGACGTTCCCACAAGTTATGTCGTGACCACGACAAAACTAATTGAACAAAACATGTCACCTCCCAAGTTTTATACATATATATACACTACCGTTCTAAAGTTTGAGGACAGTAAGACTTGTAATGTTTTTTAAAAAAGTATCTTATGCTCATCAGGCCTGCATTTATTTGATCAAAAATACAGAAAAAACTGTAATCTGCCAAAATGTTATTACAATATGAAATAATGTTTTCTATTTTGATATTCTTTAAAATATCATTTATTTCTGTGATGCAAAGCGGAATTTAAATCAGCCATTACTCCAGTATAAAGTGTTACATGATCCTTCAGAAATCATTCCAATATGCTGATTTATTATTAGAATTATCAATGCTGGCAACAGTTGTGCTGCCAAATATATTTTTAAAAAACTGCGATACTTTTTTCAGGATTCTTTGATGAATAAAAAGTTAAAAAGAACAACATTTATTTAAAATAGATATCTTTTCTAACAATATAAATCTTTTCTATCACTTCTTATCAATTTAACACATCCTTGCTGAATGAAAGTTTTAATTTCTTTCAAAAAAAGAAAGAATAAAAATTTACTGACCCCAAAACTTTTGAATGGTAGTATATATTGTTAAAAAAGATTTCTATTTTAAATAAATGCTCTTCTTTTTAAGTTTTTATTCATCAAAGAATCCCGAAAAAAAAGTATCACAGGTTTAAAAAAAAATATTAAGCTGCACAGTTTTCAGCACTAATAAATCAGCATATTAGAATGATTTCTGAAGGATCATATGACACTGAAGACTGGAGTAATGATGCTGAAAATTCAGCTTTGAATCACCGGAATAAATTAGATTTTAATGTTTATTAAAATAGAAAGACGTTATTTGACATCATAATAATATTTCACAATATAATTTTTTTTTCCTGTATTTTTGGACAAATAAATGCAGCCTTGATGAGCATAAGAAACTCCTGTAAAAAACATTACAAATTGTTCTGATCCCAAATGGTAGTGCAGTGTGTGTATATATATATATATATATATATATATATATATATATATATATATATATATATATATATATATATATATATAGGCCTATATATATATGCACTGCAGTAAAGTGCTTCATTGTTGTACTACGGTGATTATCTCTTCAGTGTGCAGTGCAAGCAGGACAAACAACAATGCAGAATATGATTAACTATGATTGACTGTCATATATATAACATTATAATGAGAACGCTATTATAATAAAATGCTGTAAATTTTTAGAGTTTAGTTGCCATGTTTATACACATTGTTGCGTGAAGAACGCGTTCACAAAAGGAGTTCATTCAGAGCAACACAGACACATTTATGTGCATTCGGGGAATTCTGTGCAGATAGCCGATAACGTTATGCTGTATAAATAATGAAGCATGTAATATATGAGATAAATGAGTTAAATCCCATTGATTAAAAACCTGCTTTCAGATACTTTACTTGACTCAGCATGCGCAGCTCAAAACAGAAATGCAGGACATTAATGACTAATGTCATATACATAACGTTATAATGAGAGCACTAACGTAAAAAAATTTGTTTAACCTTTATTCAAAACATAAAACATTATTTACCCCGTTTGTATTTGTGAAGCATCGTTACACATTTTCCCTGTGTGTAAACGTCAGTAATTATGACTGTCGAATGTATATTTTGCCTCCGCCCCCAAACATATGTTAAACAAGATTCAAAAATTCAGATTCGACTATGAAAATCCTTAGTCGGGGACACCCCTAATATATATATATATATATATATATATATATATGTCATGCCCTTGGACTCATTATGTTGTGTTTTCCCTCCATGTATTCCATTCCCCATGTGCTCAGTATGACCTAGTTTCTGTCTTCCCTTGATTATGTCATTATGTTCAGGTGTGTCATTAATTATCCTCATTAACGTTTCCCTTATAAGTTGTACTCAGTTCAGTCTTTGGTTGTCCGGTATTGAGTTGAGTTTATGTTGATGTGTACATACCACTCTGTGGATTATTATAGACTTTGTATTTCATCTTTGTTCTCGTTCGTTTCCTTGAGCCTGATTTGTGACAAAATACCGGACCCAAAACAGTTACCTCCGTTTGTCTACCTTCCGTTTTATTTCCAATTTTTTTTTCTCAGTGTTTTGTTTTCCGTTGTGGGTTCCTGGATCCCCTCCTTTGCCCCAAATTCCTCCTTCTCCTGCTGGAGCAGGAAGGACGATCTCTTGAGGACCATACCAGACAGTTCCTGTTGTTAGCTCACATCACCAGCTACCCAGACGACACACTCTGCACTTTATATGAGGCAAGCCTGAACGCCAAGTGCAGAGCGTTGTCATCCAAAGATGGTCCTCGGGAGGAATTCACCGCATTCGTGGAGTGGACTCTGGCGAGAAACAGGTCACCTATCACCATTTGTCCCATGGAGGATCTCGCACAGGTCCACTCCGGACCCAGAGCCCAGCCCACCATCTCCCCGATGTGCGGAGTGCAAGCCCAATCCCGCCGCTGACGGAGAGCCAGAGCCCGCCTCAACTGACGAGCCATCGCCACATAAAGTGACAGAGCTGAGGATTGCTGCAGAGCCCGTCGCCGTGATGTCAGTCCTGGTGTGTGAGCCGGCAACACCGCCTGCCACGAGTGAGAAATACACAGAAGGTGTGAGCATGGAGAGGAGCTCCGCCCCCTGCACCGCAGCTGAGGGTGAGCTGACTATGGCGTGGCAAAAGGGCCAAAACGAGGAGGAGGACCTCATCGACTGGGAGTCAGAACTGGAAGTTGAACTGCTCCCTCTCCTCTCTCTGTCATCTCCACAGGTCCCATCCAGCCCTCCTTCCTCCTTGGTTCCCTCGTCCAGCCCTGAGGGGGCTTCCGGTCCTCCAGTGCCTGCTCCTAGAAAGTGCCCTCCAGTGCCTGCTCCTTGAAAATAATCCATTCTCCCACCCACTCCTACCTCCTCCACCGCTGTTGTCTGGCAGCCCCTCTGCTCGCCCTCAGCCCACCATCATTGTGGTGCAAGCTCCGCGGGACTGCCATTCTCCAGCGTTGCCATGGTCGGAGTCTCCCTCACCTCCGCCTCCAGCCTTTGAGGCCTGGACTCCGCCTTGTCCCATTGACCCGTCGGCACTACCATGGCTCCTCGTTCCCTCCTCTCTGTCGTGGCCCGGCAGTCCACAAGCTCCGCCTGGCTCCCTCGTTCCTCTGGCTCCACCTTGGTCTGGAATCAACCATCCTGCGCCTCAGGACTCCACATCCCCTCAGCTCCACTTCAGTCCTCTGTTGCTCTGGCTCCACCGCGGCCTCCCGGATCCACATCTCCGTGTCGGCCGCCAGTGCCATCGGTTCCACCTAGGACCTCCAGATCCTCCCCATCACCCTGGCACTTCGGCTCTGTCTCCACCTCGGAATCCTGCTCCACCGCCTTGGTTGGTCCCCTGGAGTCGGCGACCATTCCTCCTCCATAGCTCCTCCCACCGTCGGCTCCACCTTGGGCCGTCATTATGGTTGTGGCCTGGGTTCTGCTGTGCTCCTCCTGCTCTGGGTCCCTCCTGTCTCCTCCCTCCATTGTCTCCTTTCTGGCTCCTTCCTCCGTGGTCTGTCTGCCAGCCCTCTCCCGGGGGTCCGTCCTCCACCAGAACCTCCTCCTTGGTTCCCACCCAGTTCCCCCCCTCTGTTCTACGGTGCGAGGTCGCACCTTCCAGGAGGGGGGAGTAATGTCACGCCCTGGACTCATTATGTTGTGTTTTCCCTCCATGTGTTCCATTCCCCATGTGCTCAGTATGACCTAGTTTCTGTTTTCCCTTGATTATGTCATTATGTTCAGGTGTATCATTAATTATCCTCATTAACGTTCCCCTTATAAGTTGTACTCTGTTCAGTCTTTGGTTGTCCGGTATTGAGTTGAGTTTACGTTGACGTGTACATCCCTCTCTGTGGATCATTAAAGACTTTGTATTTCATCTTCGTTCTTGTTTGTTTCCTCATGCCTGATTTGTTACTACAGCCCTTAATATAAAGCATGTCTCATGTTTAGGACAAATTGGATGATGCACTTTCCCTGCAGCAGCTAACTTATTTTTCAGATACGCTTTTATCAAACAACTGTTTATCGTTATAAATGGTATTGCCTCATTCCATATAATTTACAAAAATGTTGATTTATTTTACAAACTCAATACCGCTCAGCCCTAGTAAAAACCCATCTAAAGACTCCTGTGTTATGTTCCATTACATTAGCTGCTCTCAGTTTAGTTATTTTAGAAGGTCACTGTCCACACACTTCCTGCCACAGCTCTATTTTATCAAAGTTAACACCCATTAAGCTACCAACCAATGTTAAAAATAAAATGTTTTGATGAAATGTTTAGTGTTGTCAGTGCAATGAGCATATTCACCTGCCATCCACACTGACGGTGGTCTGGTACACTGAAGACAGACTGATATGGAGATCCACAGAGGGTCAAAGCATGTTTTCCTTGCTGTCTCCCACTGAAGATCCTTCTCCATCAGGAACGGCATTATGGTAGATCCTACAGGGGGCAGGCTGAGGAGATTGAGGTGGAGGGGGGGCCTTGGCCTTCATTCTCCTCCTGTCGAATAAATTCAGAGGAGCAATAAGTAAGGATTAGGTTCAGTGTTTTAGTGGTGTTTCAATGAAGGTTCATTTTATGATAGATAAAGCTCTGACACTCCTGAATAACCAGTACCATTAACAACTGGCCAGTCATTACACAGAAAAAAAATACATCAGACATTCATATTTTGCAAGGGCCACGGCATGCTGTTTGAGGCAGATACTAGAATAAATCTGATATAACTGAAAGACTGACTGCTTAAAAATGCAAGGTCACCCTTCAAGCAGTATCATACATTATCATATACAGTAACTGATAAGCAGAATGTATCTAATGGGATAGTGGGAGCATATCACGCCCTGAAATTACACCAGAGATGTAATACTTAATATTTTGATGATCATAAACAAATTTATGCATATCAAAGAGCATTTTCTCATTCTCAAAGTGTCAAATCCTGGTGCAGGAGCTCGATATGTCACGCAAAGGTAACTTTTGGTGCCTGAAGTGTCAATTTTGACATTTGTATTGCTTGGAAAAAAAAAATGAAAACCACATATACAGTTTTATGGCAAATAAATTTAAAAACATAGAAGCAGGAGCATGTTTTGCTATGTAATTATATAATAATCAATATGAGCAAGTAACATAGGGATGGAAAGCAACTAAGCATCACAATTCACTTTGATTTTCTCCAAGTTGTTAATCATAATAATGTAAGTGCAGACAGTAAAATAACTACAGAACTTGTTTCAAAACAATCATCTCTGTCATGACCTTGAAGGAGGAAACTGGTAAACCATTAACCCCATTTGAAGTCAAAGGAATTAATTAGTGCTGTCAAATGATTAATCACGATTAATCGCATCCAAAATAAAAGTTTATGCTTAAATAATATATGCGTGTATACTGTGTATATTTATGTATATATAAATAAAAACACATGCATGTATACATTTAAGAAAAATATGTTATGTTTATATATTAAATATATTTATATATAATATAAAATATAAGAATATAAATATATAAATGTATATACATGTAAATATTTTCAAAATATTTGCTGTATGTGTATGTATTTATATATACATAATAAATATACACAGTACACATACATATAGTATGTAAACAAAAACTTTTATTTTGGATGCGATTAATCGCGATTAATCATTTGACAGCACTAGAATTAATATTTCAGTCATATTTTATAAACTAGGCCCCAAATATCATACCTCACTTTCAATGCCACACTGACACCCAAATATACTGAGAACTAAACGCTCTTTTTGTTTCAACTGATCAGTCAAGCAAATTCCGTTTCTGCAGTGCAAATATTAGCACAAGATAAAACCATCCTACTACTGTCAAAGCAGCCATGAGAATCTGTCTGTAGTCCATGTCCAGGAACCACACAGAAGGTGAGTTACTAGAACATGGAGCTTCTCAGATCCTAGAAGATGCTAAGAGTGGAAGAGCATGTGAGAATGCCAAAATGCTTGAACCTCGAGCATGTCCAGTTGATGATTTATAAAGGCTTGTGCCAAAATGCCTGCTATCAACACACTGTTGTGTCATTCTACTGATTATGCAACCAATACTACCCTCTGCCACGGAACTGTCAGTGAAATGACCAAATACTCCAAAACAGGGATAGGCAACATCGGTCCTGGAGTGCCGCTGTCAGCAGAGTTTAGCTCTAACCCTAATCAAACACACCTGAACAAGCTAATCAAGGTCTTCAGGACAGCGGCACTCCAAGACCGGCATTGCCTACCCCTGCCCCCAAAACAACAAATGATTTCAATGAGAAAAACAATGATTTCAATAAGACAGAATACAGGAAGTGGCTGAAATGTGCATCTTAAATTAATAAGGTTTTCTTTAAGAGTTAATTTACAAAAAATGAAAATTTGATGATCATTTACTCACCCTCATGTTGATCCAAGTCATTTTGCTCATCTTTAGAACACAAAATAAGATTAAATATTGATATTAAATATGGTAATCAGAAGCTCAGTCATGCTTGCCTGACTCTTATGAACCAATCAGGGTTGTTCTTGTGCGTGAAGCATGCACATTTGAGTGAATGTGAATATAAGTCTAAATTAAATATGTTCATTATATAAAGCATTCATATCTTCTTACAGTTGGATTAAACCATTGGAATACTTTTTTCCATGTCTTTATAAATTCTTTGATCCTTGAAATTTCGGGTTTCATGAACTTTCAATCTATGGACAAGAATTATTAGAGAATATTCTTGAGTAAATGAGAGTGAGTAAATGATTACAGAATTTTTTGGGTGAACTGTACATTTAAAGCATTATAATGCCTTGATAATGTATTTACCCCTAAATGAAGTCTTATACCATAATGAATTGCATGTTCTTTTACATACTGTATATTCCATTAAAATATTCAATCATTAAATGTTTATGAAGAATCATAATATACAGGTGCTGGTCATATAATTAGAATATCATCAAAAAGTTTTCACTAATTCCATTCAAAAAGTGAAACTTGTATATTATATTCATTCATTACACACAAACTGATATATTTCAAATGTTTATTTCTTTTAATTTTGATGATTATAACTGACAACTAAGGAAAATCCCCCAAATTCAGTATCTCAGAAAATTAGAATATTGTGAAAAGGTTCAATATTGAAGACACCTGGTGCCACACTCTAATCAGCTAATTAACTCAAAACACCTGCAAAGGCCTTTAAATGGTCTCTCAGTCTAGTTCTGTAGGTTACACAATCATGGGAAAGACTGCTGACGATCATTGACACCTTGCACAAGGAGGGCAAGACACAAAAGGTCATTGCAAAAGAGACTGGCTGTTCACAGAGCTCTGTGTCCAAGCACATTAATAGAGAGGCAAAGGGAAGGAAAAGATGTGGTAGAAAAAAAGTGTACAAGCAATAGGGATAACCGCACCCTGGAGAGGATTGTGAAACAAAACCCATTCAAAAATGTGGGGGAGATTCACAAAAAGTGGACTCCAGCTGGAGTCAATGCTTCAAGAACCACTACGCACAGACGTATGCAAGACATGGGTTTCAGCTGTCGCATTCCTTGTGTCAAGCCACTCTTGAACAACAGACAGCGTCAGAAGCGTCTCGCTTCAAAAAGGACCAGACTGCTTCTGAGTGGTCCAAATGATGTTCTCTGATGAAAGTAAATTTTACATTTCCTTTGGAAATCAGGGTCTCAAAGTCTGGAGGAAGAGAGGAAAGGCACACAATCCACGTTGCTTGAAGTCCAGTGTAAATTTTCCACAGTCAGTGATGGTTTGGGGTGCCATGTCATCTGCTGGTGTTGGTCCACTGTGTTTTCTGAGGTCCAAGGTCAACGCAGCCATATACCAGGAAGTTTTAGAGCTCTTAATGCTTCCTGCTGCTGACCAACTTTATGGAGATGCAGATTTCATTTTCCAACAGGACTTGGCACCTGCACACAGTGCCAAAGCTACCAGTACCTAGTTTAAGGACCATGGTATCCCTGTTCTTAACTGGCCAGCAAACTCGCCTGACCTTAACCCCATAGAAAATCTATGGGGTATTGTGAAGAGGAAGATGCGATATGCCAGACCCAAGAATGCAGAAGAGCTGAAGGCCACTACTAGAGCAACCTGGGCTCTCATAACACCTGAGCAGTGCCACAGACTGCTCAACTCCATGCCAAGCCACATTGCTGCAGTAATTCAGGCAAAAGGAGCCCCAACTAAGTATTGAGTGCTGTACATGCTCATACTTTTCATGTTCATACTTTTCAGTTGGCCAAGATTTCTAAAAAATCCTTTCTTTGTATTGGTCTTAAGTATATTCTAATTTTCTGAGATACTGAATTTGGGATTTTCCTTAGTTGTCAGTTATAATCATCAAAATTAAAAGAAATAAACATTTGAAATATATCAGTTTGTGTGTAATGTATGAATATAATATACAAGTTTCACTTTTTGAATGGAATTAGTTAAATAAATCAACTTTTTGAAGATATTCTAATTATATGACCAGCACCTGTAAATGAATTCATAATATTTATGAATATTTAATTATTTATGAAGATGCAATATTCAGAATTAAGATTTACCAAGAATTACCAACAGTTCAACAAGTAATTTTTAGTAGTTATGCCCAAGAAAGGCACTTTTGTAGGAAAACATTGGTACCTGATGGGATAGTGCTCTTATGCGCGTATGTGTGTTACGTGTTGTACTAAGTGTGGAAGAACACACCTCTGGTGCTGACAGGAACAGGAGCTTTTGAAAGTGTGGTTTTGTACCGAGCTCAGTGGCTGCTCAGATCATACACCTTGTCCAACAAAGAGCCCTTTAGGTGTGAGCCAGCTTCCCTGGGAGAGCAGGAAACTCTCAGCTTCTCAGCTGGCATCTCCAAACGCACAGCCTTCACTGCGACTGGTTTACTAATGGATCAGCTTTGTCCTTTTGAAATGGCTTAGCTTTCACCGCATTGATACATTTTCACTCTGTAATTTGCGCCTCCAACTACTTCTGCAGTATATAGTATTCATGTGTGCACAGTATGCAAATTTCTTGTGTACGTCTATGGAATATCCAGATGACTTACAACAGTGGTTCCCAACCACGTTCCTGGAGGCCCCCCAACACTGCACATTTTGCATCTGACACACCCAATTCAGATCTTGGAATCTCTACTAATGAGCTGATGATTCGAATCAGGTGTGTTTGATTAAGGTGACATGGAAAACATGCAGTGTTGGGGGGGCCTCCAGGAACGTGGTTGGGAACCACTGACTTAAAACATTTGCCATAATTTGCAGTTTACAACAATGAACAGTACTAAGGGCAATGTAATCCACAATCCAAATATGCTCAGAAAGAACAGAATAAATTTATAGAATAACATAGCATTATATCTATAATGTAAGAGCATTTTGTAAGTGAAAAGAAGTGTGTAAAAGCTCTTGTGAACATTAACACACAGACAAAAAAATTCTGAACCAATCGTGACATTTTAGCTTGCTTTAGAGTGTTTTTATTGAGACTCGAAATTCACTGTACTCATACCTAAGCGTTCTGCATCGCAAATGCAACACTGTACTAGCTGAGGTACTGAGCAGGTTTACATCTTCAGAAAAGCCATACTTATGAAGCTAATTAAGTGATTCAAACGTCATCAAAATCATGCTCTGTGTTTAAAGTGTTTTGTATTTGTAATGGCAGACCAGCAGAGGGAGCCCTCACACAAATACTTACTGTGTTCCACTCCATCTGCTTCTTCACTACTCATTTCCTGTTTGGTGGCTTTAAAGCCAGAGACTTCACACACCTTTTGCAAAGTATTTTCACGTAACCTGCCTTACCGAGCATTTCTCTGGTTATCTTGCTTGTCTGTTCTGCGTATGATTCTGCCAGTTTACTTGACTACTGATTACCTGGATTATCCCCTCTGTTTTGATTTCCTGATTGACTTGATGTTTGTGTTTGGACCTTCTGCCTGTCTGCTCACTCTTGTCTTTTGGATTAACCCTGTGTATGTCGACGGATTGGACTGTTACTCTGGTTTTGACCCTTTGCCTGTCTTCATGTTTCTGTCTGCTGAAACTACCCTGAATAAACTTTTGCTAATGGATTCAAACTCAGCCTCAGCGCCCTCCTTACAGTATTGTACTGTACAAGGAACTGCGCAAAAGAAGTCTTTTACTTAATTGATCATCTGCCCTTGTAATCATAATGTGTGTGAAAAGGAATGAAAAAATGTTGGTGATTTAATGACAACCCCTAACTGAAACTCAGCGAATATTTGCCACACATACATGAAAGATATATCTTTAGAAAGCTTGACATGTCAACTTTTTAACAAAGTCATGTTGAAAACAAATATTATGTGACAAAGTAATCAGTATGAAACGAACGCGATGTCAAGTCTTGCCCGTCATTATCTCTACTTAGATCAGGCTCACAAGCTGATCGTCTGAGGTGTAAATGTATCAAGTAAGCTGTAAATAAGTGACCCATCGACAGACATATATGTGTGTCATCAGCTATGCATTTTCTGGTAATTGCTAACAACTGTTTCAATGTTCGTTTAGCACTGTAGCTGCATCACTGGCATCCTGCACAAGAAAGGCGAGCGGGTGTCATTCAGTTTTGAGTTCACTGGAAAATCATACTGACGTGCACAGTACAGTGTATAGTAATTGTACTTTTATTATGCCTAGACTATATGGTAATATTATTTGTGGTTGATAGTGTTAAAATGTAGTTTCTTTGTTATTGGCATTCTGTTTTCTCATGAAGTATGCATACTATACTAAGGGGGAAAATGTGGGAGAAAAATGCTAACAATTGTTTATAAATTTCTTTTAGGACTGTGAATACACAACTATCGCCTTCACCTGCATCTCGCACAGGAAGGGGACGCTCATTCAGTTTTCAGCTCCATTCAGAATCTTTGAGTAAGTGTGCATTCACTATTTTACAAATGGTACTTTCATTTGACTTATTTACTGTATGGTAAAATATGTTTGCTTTGTGGTAATTGTGTTCTTTGTTTCGATAAATTAGTACTAGTATCAATGAAAATCACAATAATGTTAATAATGTAGTTTGTGTAAACAGCATGCTTACTTTTTTATTTCAGATGTAAGAATAACAGTGCAAAAGAACCTGCTGCAAAGAGAGCCAAAGCAAAGCAGCCCACTCGGTCATGGAAAACAGAGACTGATGTTAACATGTTCCACAGGCTCTGAGATTCCTGCCCTCACAGGAACCTGGACCACAGCTAAGACCATGTGATGCACACACTCCCATGAGTCTCTTCAAAATGTTGTTAAAGTTTCCTGCAGCTGTTTTGGATATTGCACCCTTGACGGCTTGACTCTTGTGTTGTAATTTTTTTAATTTATTTATTTTTTCCTAATAAACGATTTAACTGCACTTGCACGTGAAGCTCAAGTTATTTTATGTGATAGTTATATATATTCTAAATAAACTACAAACAAAAAATATACATTTATTTTTTCCTCACATTCTTTCTTGTAGCAATTCCCTCTCAGTCACATACCTGACTCAAAGGCTCATTATGCAGCTCATTATGCGGGCCTTTGTCTTCTCAGGTGTGAATCACAGCATTATGCATGATCATTCAGGGCTCGTTGCATATACCTTTTCCACACAAAAAGTCTTAGACAATTTTAATCAATATATTGTTTTATATGAATGAGTAAGATGATTTTCGCATCATTTTAAAGCAAAACTCTAGACTTCAAGAATCAGTTCTCAAAAGCCTTGTTAACAAATGTTCTGCATGTACTGTATTTTATGGCCTTATTTCAGTGACTTTAAAGTTTTAGTTCCTCTTCAGGAACTTGAGCTGCGTCGAGCGCTTTGGGGAACGCGTCTAGCGTGAGCGACTCTGAATATCGTGTGAAATCAGTCCAATGGAAGAGCGTGACGTCACGGGCGGGGTGACGTAAGCGACCAGGAAGCTATAAAAGCACATGCCGCGCAGCTGGCATCAGCTTCGCGTCTTCAGCAAGCGCTCTGTGTGTGCATGTCATTTTGTCTTGTGAGTCTTATTTACTGTTGTCTGTCCAGTAGAGCTCCAAGCAATGTCCAAGTGCAAGGCGAAATCTAAACATTCCAAAGGCGAATCCGGATCGCGTTTCAGACTGTGTGTCCCTCCCTGCCCGCGCTACATTACGAGCGGGGATACACACAGTCTGTGCGTGGTCTGCCTGGGTTCGAAGCATGCCGAGTCGGCTCTCGACGGGGGCCGACTGTCCGCATTGTGAGAGGATGTCGGTGCGGCTGCTTCGTTCCCGGAGGGCTCTCTTTGAGGAGGGAGCCTTCGCCAGCGTTCCCCGCGGTGCTGGCCCCGCTTCTGCCGAGGCACAACGGCAGCTGCACTCGTGGGGTTCGCAAGTGGATCTGACAGAGGGAATGGAGACGGGCGAGTCCCTATCTCCTTCCACTTCTGCCAGATCCGGCGCCCAATCTCTGGAGTCGGAAGCACGCTCTGCGGTTCCTTCCACCCAGGGAGAGAGATCGACACTCTGCCTCTCTTCCTCCGAGGAGGTCGATGTGGAGTCTGTCGACAGGGATTCGCCACCCCACACTCGCCTAGGTATGAGGAGCTCTTGGAGGTGGTGACTCGTGCGGTGGCCAAGTTGAGTCTTGACTGGCCCGCCGAGAAAAAACAACCGAACCGCAGAAAAGCAAGCTCGACAAACGCTTTCTGCGGGCGAGTCAGCCACCTCCTTGCCGGGGCCTTCCTTTTTTTCCCGATCTACATGAAGAGATCGCTAGATCGTGGAAGAGGCCATTCTCAGCCCGCCTGTATATCCCCTCTTCAGATTACTACGGCAATGTAGTGGGGATTGCAGAGCGCGGCTACAGAGCGATGCCCCGGGTGGAACAGACGCTCGCGAGCTATCTGTCCCCCGGTACGGCATCGTCTCTGAAGGCCCCGGCATTGCCCTCCAAGCCGCTCAGAACAACATCGGCTTTGGTGGGCAAAGGGTATGCGGCAGCAGGTCAGGCTGGTGCGTGTCTGCACACCATGGCGGTGTTACAGGCGTACCAGGCTGACCTGCTGAAGGAGCTTGATGAGGGAGAGGAGATCAAGTCCGATGACATCACTGAGCTACGAAGGACCGCTGATCTCTCCCTCCGCGCCACCAAGGAGACCGCCCGAGCGATTGGGCGGTCCATGGCAGCTATGGTGGCTGTGGAGAGGCATTTGTGGCTGACCCTGTCTGAAATGAAAGAGCGGGACAGGGTCTGCCTTATGGACGCCCCGATCCAGCCTTCTGGCCTGTTCGGCGACGCAGTCAACACTGTCGTCGACAGGTTTCAGGAGGCTTGCAAACAGGAGGCGGAGTTCCATAAATTCCTCCCTCGTTGCTCTCTCAGGGCATCTGGGCGGGAGATGCCCCAGCCACACCCTAGCTCCTCATACCGAGAGGCTCAAAAGCAGAGCGGCCGAGGTCTTCGAGGCCCAAACAAGATTTGAGGGCAGTCATTGATGCTAAGAAGGCCTCGGCCAAGAAGCCCTGACGCCAGAGAGCCAGGGCGTCAGAGGGCAGCCTCTGCTGGGGTAGAGCGGTGCACACCGCATTACACGGTGCCCGTCTCGCCTCAGCGCCCTCTGGGGGCCGGTCTGCCAACCCTGCCAGTGTTCCAGGGCGCAGCGGTCCCCAGCGAGCATCATTCTCAGTATCTTCCGCCCGTGCGCGTAGCGGGGCTGAGACGCTCGCCACCCCTGCAGGGGCCTCTTACACCAGAGGTCAGTCTCGAGAGACTGATTCCCTTAGTAGATTATTTGCCAGCGTGGAAACTACTGCCAAATGTATCTCAATGGGTCCTGCACACGGTAGAGAAAAGGTTACCGTATTCAGTTCGGCTCTGCACCGCCGATGTTCAACGGGGTTACTCCGACGATAGTCGGCCCTGAGCAGGGTCTGGTTATGGAACAAGAAGTGAAAGCCCTATTAGAGAAGGAGGCCATCGAGGTGGTCCCTCCTCAAGACAGGGAATCCGGATTTTACAGCCGGTATTTCATAGTTCCAAAGAAGGATGGGGGGTTGCGTCCGATCATAGACCTGCGGGTCTTAAATCGATCAGTTATGAGACTGAAGTTCAAGATGCTCACGATCAAGCATGTTGTAGCGCAGATCACGTCGGAGGACTGGTTTGTCACAATAGATCTCAAAGATGCATACTTCCACATATCCATCCTTCCACAACACAGGAAGTTTCTGAGGTTTGCTTTCGGGGGCGAAGCTTACCAATATCGAGTACTTCCCTTTGGCCTCGCACTCTCACCCCGCACGTTCACGAAATGTGTAGATGCGGCTCTGGCCCCCCTGCGCATGCAGGGCATCCGCATTCTCAACTACATCGACGATTGGTTGATTTTAGCTCAGTCAGAGCAGGCTGTGGCTCGGCATCGAGATGTCGTTCTCGCACATATGGGGGAGCTGGGTTTGAGACTGAACGCCAAGAAGAGTGTACTTTCTCCAGTTCAGAGAACCACCTATCTAGGCGTAGTATGGGATTCGACCACGATGCAGGCACGATTGTCCCCTGCTCGTATCGAGTCGATCCTCATCTCAGTCGAGAGAGTCAAAGAAGGCCAGTCACTCACTGTCAAACAATTTCAGAAATTGTTGGGTCTGATGGCAGCTGCGTCCAACGTGATACCTTTTGGCCTGCTGTACATGAGACCCCTACAGTGGTGGCTCAAGACCAAGGGATTTTCCCCGAGGGGCAATCCACTTCGAACTATCAAGGTCACGCGGCGCTGCCTCCGTGCCTTAGACATGTGGAAGAAACCTTGGTTCTTGAATCAGGGCCCAGTGCTGGGAGCTCCTGGTCGCCGTGTAACACTAGCGACGGATGCTTCCCTCACTGGTTGGGGTGCGGTCATGAGTGGCCACCCTGCCCGCGGTCTGTGGAGCGGTCGCCATCTGACATGGCATATCAATTGTCTAGAAATGCTAGCAGTTTATCGTGCACTGAAGCACTTCCTCCCAGACCTAAGGGATCACCATGTGTTGGTGCGCACCGACAACACATCGGTGGTCTCTTACATCAACCACCAGGGAGGTCTGCGTTCACGCCCCTTTGTACAAGCTGGCGCACCAGATCCTTGTGTGGTCCCAGGGGAAACTCCTCTCACTCAGAGCAGTATATATTCCTGGGAAATTGAATGTGGGAGCAGACATACTGTCGAGGCAGGGGCCGAGGCCCGGGGAATGGAAGCTTCACCCCCCCCCGAGGTGGTGGAGCAGATATGGAGAATTTTTGGGAGAGCTCAAGTAGACCTCTTTGCAACTCAGGAGACAGCACAATGTCCCCTTTGGTTCTCTCTAGTTCATCCAGCTCCCCTGGGACTGGACGCTATGGTACAGACCTGGCCGAGGCTTCGTCTGTACGCATTTCCCCCTATTGCTCTGCTCCCGGGAGTTCTGGCGAGAGTACGCCGGGACGGGGTCCGTCTATTGTTAGTAGCCCCGTTCTGGCCGGGCCGAGTATGGTTCGCAGATCTGGTCTCGCTCCTCGACGGCTCTCCTTGGGAGATACCGATCAGGGCGGACCTACTCTCACAGGCGCAGGGCAAGATAATTCACCCTCGCCCGGAGCTGTGGAAGCTGTGGGTGTGGCCCCTGAGGGGGCGCAGTTCATAGCATCCGGTCTCTCAACCGAGGTTGTTGAGACCCTCCTCCAATCCAGAGCTCCCTCAACGAGGAAACTGTACGCCCTGAGGTGGAAACTCTTCACCTCATGGTGCAGAGACCGCCAGCTAGACCCAGTAAACTGCCCAGTCGGTACAGTTCTGGAGTTCCTACAGGCCAGGTTCTCTGCAGGGTTGACCCACTCCACGTTGAAGGTCTACGTGGCGGCCATTGCGGCCTACCACGCCTTTCTCGATGGTCAGTCTTTGGGAAGACACCCATTAGTTACACGTTTCCTCCGCGGTGCGCTGAGGCTGAGGCCTCCAGTACGGTCCCGTATTCCCCCGTGGGACTTGGTTGTGGTGCTAGAGGCCTTGTGCAGACCTCCATTTGAGCCTATTCAAGATATTTCAGACAGACATCTGACACTCAAAACCGCCTTTCTGTTGGCCATTACCTCTGAGGAGAGTAGGAGATTTGCAGGCCCTCTCAGTGGCCCCTACATATCTGGACTTTGCACCTGGCATGACCAAAGCGTTCATATACCCTCGAGCGGGATATGTTCCTAAGGTCCCCTCTGTCACACCACAACCTGTAGTGCTGCAGGCTTTCTGTCCTCCTCCCTTTCGGGAGCCCGACCAAGAGAAGCTAAACTGTATGTGTCCAGTTCGAGCACTGGACGCATACGTCCACAGAGCTGCCCTGTGGAGAAAAACAGACCAATTGCTTGTATGCTATGGTCCCCCCAAGAGGGGTTCTTCTGCTTCTAAGCAGTCTATTAGTCGTTGGATAGTCGAGGCTATCAACGCCACCTATGAGTCCTCTGGTCGTCCCCCGCTGTTGGGAGCCAAGGCTCACTCCACACGGGGTATGGCGGCCTCCAAGGCCTTTTTTGGCAGGTGTATCCATGCTGGACATCTGCAACGCTGCGGGGTGGTCCACGCCCTCTACATTTGCAAGATTTTACGGCCTAGACATGCCGGTCACTCCAGGCGCATCCGTCCTCTCGTCCTAAGCTGTGCTCTTCGGATACACACTAGGCAGGGGCTTGGGAGTCTGGCAGCGTTGGTACTCATTCCCCAAAGCGCTCGACGCAGCTCGAGTTCCTGAAGAGGAACGTCTCTAGGTTACGTATGTAACCCTAGTTCCTCGAGGGAACGAGACGCTGCGTCTCGGAGCCATACCCCCCGGCACCCCTGCCGGCGCTTGCTGGTACTCGAAGCTGATGCCAGCTGCGCGGCATGTGCTTTTATAGCTTCCTGGTCGCTTACGTCACCCCGCCCGTGACGTCACGCTCTTCCATTGGACTGATTTCACACGATATTCAGAGTCGCTCACGCTAGACGCGTTCCCCAAAGCGCTCGACGCAGCGTCTCGTTCCCTCTATAAACCATCTATAAATACCCAAACTACAGACCTTTCCCACCAAGCATGCATAAATGTTTTCTCAAAAACACAATCACATACATACATGCTGTTCATATATTATTGTAGCCCAGTTTGTGCTGATTACAGTGTTATTAAACTTTATCCATTAAAATGTTTATAAGCAACTTAGAAAAGCACAAATGTCAGTGCATTTCAAAACTTCCCCAGGGCCCAAAACACCCTTGGACCCCAGAGGGTTAAATAAATAAATAAAGAGAAAGTGTTTCTAACAACAACAAAAAAGAAATGTAAACAGAAGAATAGAAAGTCAGAGCACAAGGAAGTACTATGAATTAGATTGCCTAGCAAAAGATATCTGACAAACATTTTATGGATGAATAAGTGGATGTATGTGTGAGACATGAGATCTGACCTAAGCACATGCTCTAGTGAACTGAACAGCACAGCAAACAATAGCACCTTTATAAGGCCACATTAAACCTACTGTTGTTTAGGCTTTTCTGTTTTAGTCCAAAGCAAACAGTGGGATTCAACCTCAGGGATCCAGGGTGTTTGCTGTTCTCTTTCAGAACAGGCCTTCTCTTTCAGTTCTCTTTCAGAACAGGCCTTTGTGAGTGTGGATCTATTTAAGTCATTATTTCCAGAGATCAGTGACTAAACATGCTGACTACTGCCTTTCAAAAGGAAAGGGAAGCAAAAGCAATGGCATTCATTTAGCTTGATGCTTTATACATAACACAAATGGCTGCTTAAAATGAGTTAAGTTTCTTAAATCTCACCACTGACAGCACAGTTTCAGTTGGCCTGAAATACAATTCAAGTCATATCTGTCAGTATGATCAACAAAAGCAGATTTAAATCTCCCAGTCATGGTCAATATCTTTATATCGCACCACCTGCCCCTTGAGTTTTGGTGTGCATTGCTCCATTAAGGAAACGTGTTCCCTCACCCTCAGCAGATCAGCAGGACGTAACAACAGGCACATGTCTCTGGGGAGTCATGGTGTTCACATACAGTAGCAACCTAATTTTTTAGGGATGCTCCGATCCGCCTTTTTTGCATCCGATACCTAAGGTTCAGTATTGGTCGATACAGACACCGATACCAGTGAAGTTTTTTTTTTCCGTTTAAATAAATGTAGATTTATATATCTCTGTGTGTGGAACTGATAATCATTATTTCACAATCTACTAGATACAGACAACTTCATTATAAAGAAAAATTAGATAATAAATATGAAAAAATATGGGCCTATGCATATTCATAATCTATGACAAACATGTATTAAACTAGGTTAGTGGATAATTCGCCAGCAAAAGTTATTCTAGAAAAATCAGTGCACAATAATTTTAGAAATCCAAACATTAAGTGAAAAAACTATTTTGTGGAGAAAAAATAAAGGTGTTGCACTAAATATGGTAAAATGTTACACATTGCTATTTGTATTATAAAATCCATTCATTAAAAACATTCATGAATGTATTTATATATAAGTATATACTATAAAAGTAAAATACATTTCTTTTACATGTATAGCATTTTTTTTAATAAGGCAACAACATATGATAGATACGACAGGACAAAACAAACACAGTGCAGCACGAAGTGTTACAATGTGCGTATATCGGCTGTGATCCGCTGTGCAGAATGATGCGCTTGAAGCAACACGGCGTCACAGCCGACACCATGTTGCTTCAAGTATGGCGTTCGGACGAGGTCAATAATATGACGTTGTGACATGCACTCGTCTCACTGAACGTCTCACTGACATCTTAATTTTTTGCTATTAAATCCATTCATTTTAAGACGCAGACGAGGCGTGGCAGTGAAGTGTCGAGTCGGACGTTCACGCGTGATTCACGTGTAGCAGTGAAGTTATTTATTTATTGTTTCGCTAACACGTATCAGAACACGGTCCTCACACGGCTCAGTGCAGTGTGTTATGGCGGGTACTCCGTGCCAAAATCAAACTTCCGAACGACCGACCGACCGATCGAACGTCTATCCGAACGTCTTGAACTGTGACGTCAGCGTCTTGAAATTTGCAGCTTTTTAACCATACAAGTATACAAGCTGATGTGTAAAGGCTATTAATGGACATGATAGGCAATACATATAGCCTAAATATTGTACCCCAAAAACAACTTTCCTGAATCCTGTGCTTGTGGGGCTATGTGTTTTACTTTCAAAGAGCAGAAATACTACCTATAGTCTATAGGCTACAGACATTCAATAGTCTTGACCAGTATAATCATTTTAACTAGTTTTTATTGTCAATTTTATTGCCCAATGTACAATGTTCCCACAGTCCATAAAAAACACTCAAAATAAATGTAGTCTATTATTTTATTTTTTACTTTTTGATCCAGAAGGTTTTCATATTAGATTTATATATTTGGACTGAATGATCTAATGAATGCTCTGCAGTGTTTATGATATTGAGCTATGTATGATCTGAAAGCATTGTTTGATTTTGAGCACAGATAAAATGGTTTTGAGTAAATTTCTTTATTTTGAAAAGCGTCAGATGGTCTCTGAATGTAGTTTGAAGATTTGGTTTTTTTATTTAAATTTTTGAGAAAGTGGGTGATGGTTCCAAGAAATGTATTTTAGCAATTCAGGAAAACTGTCCTATAGATTAAAAACATGCATTATTTTTTATACATAATATCAAACAAATAAAGTAGGCCTAATAAAAAGTAAATCTAATCAAGCATGATTTTTTGTTTCAAGAACTTAGAGATCTCAACACTTACTCAATCCTAATAAAATTACTAAATTATCATAATCTTTTACAAATAATCATCATAAATGTTAAAGTGGAAAGGTTTAAACATAAACAAAAAACATATGTATATTTAGACAAGATCAGCTGAATATATCTTATTTTGTAATTAAGGTTCGTTGATTTTTATGTCTGCAACTTATAAACAATGAGCCAAAAAAAATGTAATGATCATTTAAATAAAATCTTTTTTTTTATTGATATTCCTTTAACAAAGAAATACAACATACAGCACTGCAATGAAAACATTAATAATAATAATAAAAAAAAGAAAAGAAGACAACAGCCTCCTCAAATAGGAAAAAACTCTACATAGTACTTAAGAAACCTCTTGTTCTTACTATTATCAATGGGTTTAAGAGATCTAACAACAAGGGAAATCTCAGCAATAAAGGCCTCAAGTCTAGGCAAAGTCTTGAGAAATTTGTTTTTGTGAATAAAAAATTTACAATGCAACACAAAGAAATTAACAACACTATCAATAGCACAGTCACTCCCAGAAAAATAGAGGAATATATCCTTCAATGAAAAGTTTAAATCACATTTGACAAAATGAGAAAGATAAAGACCCAAGCTCTAGCAAAGAGGCTTAACCTGATTACAGTGGTAGAATAAATGAAACAAAGTTTCTTTCTCAACTTTACAGAATACACAAAGGTCAGAGATATCAACAAAAGAGGAAATTTGTGAGTTAGTTGGGTAAACATTATGAAAAATCTTAAAGTGTACCTCTCTTATTTTATTGGACATACAATATTTCTCAGGGAGTAACCACGCTTTCTTCCAGTGAATACAGTCAAAAAATTATTCCAGAAAAATTTACATCGAGGGAATGTGTAAACAGTGTAATGTAACAATAACTTTATAAGTTTACTATTACATTTTTTATCAAGAATACTAACTCCATCCAATAAAAGTTTGGGCAAAATAGTTTTTCTCTCATTAAAGAAAAGGTGTGTTTTAAATAAATGCACATAACTTGGAGACAAAGCTTTGATGACAGAATTGAAAGTTCTAGCAGGCAGAGGAAAATTATACAAAGTCATAAATTCTTCATATTCCAATATGTTGCCATCATTTCTAAATAAATCCAAAACAAAAACAATACCTCTATCATACCACTTAGCCATAAAAACTAATTTGTTTCGGATTAAAATGTTCAAATTATTCCACAGAATTTCTTTATGGGGAGAAAAAATTGTGCACATAACACAGTTTCCAAGCAAGTAAAACTTGTTGGTGAAATATTTAAATAAAATCATATGTAACACGTTCCTACATTTGCTTACGTGTTGTTAACGCGTTCCCATGGCGACCTGTCGGAAGCGCGAGTAACTGA
Organism: Cyprinus carpio; assembly: GCF_018340385.1. Taxonomy (NCBI): domain Eukaryota; kingdom Metazoa; phylum Chordata; class Actinopteri; order Cypriniformes; family Cyprinidae; genus Cyprinus; species Cyprinus carpio. Next base: position 3,815,437 of record NW_024879345.1, on the reverse strand, counting down.
TCATCTTCCCAACGTGTTGTTTACGTGTGAAGACACGTTGTAACACGTTTTTTTATATACCTTAGTTTAACTTCTTATTCTTCGGTTGTATCCTCTAACTAGTCCACATTTGATTACTCCAATCAATGACTGATTTAGAAAGTGATTTAGAAAGTAATGTATGGTGTATTATTAAAGTTAAATATACCAGAGGCTAAATATTATTGACAAACCTGACATGCTTAAAACGGTTATTTTGGAAAAGCGCGATATTCCACATAATTTTTCTCCATCTTCCATTAAATCGGGAATAGATCTTATTGAATAGAAATACGCTGTAGCGTATTCAAATGAAGCAAAAACTGCAATCAGTATCCCATCTGCTTTACCTAAATATAAAAATAATAGGAAATGAACATAGAACATAGAAATGAAGCCCCCAGACGAGAGCCAAAATAATAATCCTAGAACACACACACACACACACACACACACACACACACACAAGCTGGTCCAAACTTTGCAGCTGGGGATCACTCATAACAACTTGAACAAGGAATATTAGGAATAATCGTATCAGGTAATGACGAATAATTGCGCCAAACAAGTAACAAAACCTTACCCTGATGAACTGGATTGGTTCATTTTGATTGGATTTTTGTTGGCGAAATTAAAATCTATGTAGTCAGTGAGCACCCTGGAATCCAAAGCTCTCACGAGAGCACAAGTTGCGAGTTGTTCTGGTGTCGAGTATAATCCATTGACAGCATAGGCGGAGTTTAGGGGGGGCTGGGGGGGCACTGCCCCCCCAGACGAGAGCCAATAATGATTTTGTCTGAGCTATGAATAAAATATAAAAAATTTAAAAATTAACATTTTCTCATTTTATTTGTATTATTTTATTATTTTAGTGGTTAGAATAAGTACGTTTTGGGTTAAATGAATTATTTAAGTCCCATATCCTCCCGAGTCGCGGATGGTTCTTAACTTGAGAGGACATGAGAGGACTCTCTTTTCGTTATTTTCCAGCTTTAGCAAGTGTCGTGTCTCGGGGCTGATAATGAATTTCTTCAGTCAGATTAATAAGGACTCGGGAGACGGAGTTCCACATGTCGGAATATAGACTTTATTACTCAAAGCAACAAAGCCGAGATGACGGGCACCGCATCTGAATTTTCTGCCTGCCCATGCACTCGTTTTATACCTTTATCTCTATACCTTATTAGGTAGTTCCGGTTTTTAACTGGCACTGCCTGCCCGGTTTGCCACCCCTTATCACTATATTTTTCTTAATGGTGGAATTCGGCCAAATCAACAATCTCTCCCTATTGGTTGGCTATGGTCACGTGAGACATCCCCCCAAGTCTGTTTACTACTGATGTCAGCATTTGGAAATCACCCAAAGTTCACTGGGTTATTCTAGTTCACAGGTGCATTTCAGAGGTTAGTTTAGTTCACAGATACAACTTAGTGGAATATTACCAGGACCTCCCAGTGGGAGGTCTTCTATGTGTCCAATCCTGTTCAACACTACTAGTACTGCCCAATGGGAGGGCCTTTATACATCCGACCCTCTTTATGACATCCAGTATTTGGGAATAACTCAGCATATTAATCAGTATATTGCTTTCTTACATAATTATGCATAATATTAGAAGTAAGATAATACCATATTGAGTAAATAACATAGAAAAACACAATTGTATTGAGTAATACCATAGAATAACACAATATATTCCCCCCTCTGAGACTTTACCAAGTCTCACCACTAAGCCCTTTGCCTAGAGTGCAACACCACAAGTCCACCTCTCTTTCTATTTGTCTATGAACCAATAATGGTCCTCCATTGCATCTTAACAAATGGTTTCTTTATGTTGTTGCACATCTCTTCCCACAATTGACTAGAGAAGAGTAAAATAATCTGCTTCCCTACCTATACATTCTTGGGGGCCAAATGAATCAAAACAAATCAACAATGTGTATTAAAGCATGTGCATGAGATGTCTTAGCCTTGCCCATGGTTGTCATGGTTATGTAGAATATATGAATGATTAGTCAAATAATCAAAATTAGTAAAAACAAAGTAATACAATAAATGATACACTGGTTCATCCCACGCTGCCAGAGGAACTCCAAGCAATTCCGGTAGCCTGGAGCGCTATCTGGTGATGCCATCCTTCGTTGCCAGAGGAGCTTCTCAGGCAACTTTGCCTGTCAGCGCTATCTGGTGTTGGAGTAGATAGTGGGTTTTTAAACCTCCAGTTGAATCTACTCATGTTGCTAAACACTGAGGTGCTTATCGATCCCTTCTTCTTTTCATACTTTGATGACTTTTCCAGTGTTGAAAAAAGACAAACTATATACTGATAAATTAAGGTTACATGATGAACACATTCAGATAATAAGAAAATATGCAATCTTTCTTTATCGTCCCCTTTTCTGGTTGCATTGCCTTGTAACACGGACAATGACCTGCTTAAGACCTTCAGCATCCCCTTTCTTCCTAAGATAATCATATTCTAAATTTGAGTTAAATGCTCTTTAAAATAAATGATTCAAGAATAAGTGATTTTAGAAATAAATGACTTAAGGAGTAAGTGACTTCAGGAAGGGGCATATGCCAAAATAAAATACAATAACACCTTCTAACTTCCTGCCTACTCTATCCAAGTATTCTAATACTACTACATAATATGAAAAAGAAAATACAATGAAGATACTGACTCCCTTTCTATCAAAAGTTACAATACAGGATAAAAATAAAGAATAGAAAATAAAAGGCACCCCTTCCCTACCACTCCATTGTTTTTCAGGAAGGTTTTACATAAATTCCTCAAGTTCATCCAGTCCAGGTCCCACCGTATGCACGTTGGTACATCCAGTGTCCACTCCTGTTGGCCTCACTGACACATTAATCATCTGTTTGGCTGCAGCACTGCATTGATCTGATGAAAGGCACAATACAACAGAACAACAAAAGAAACACAACAACAGCAATGCCTATTATGATGCCCACTTTAGTTAACCATTGTCCCCAAGACCCCCCAAAAAACTTATTAAACCAATCCCAAGTATGCATGTCTGCTCCAGCGTTCTTGGTCACTTCCTCTCTCAGGTTTTCCAGTTTCTCCATAGCTTTGGTGAATGATCCAGCTGGGACTGTACTATTTGAAATATAAGTATAACAGTCAGTTCCAAACATTACACATACATCTCCTTTTTCGGACAAAAGCCAGTTCAGTGCTTGTCTGTTTTACCATACCATTTTACTTGTAGGACCCAGTTGTTCTCCCAGGGCTTTCAATGCATCATCAATGTTATTAATGAATCTCTGCTGATTGTAGTAAATATAATTTATCCATTCTAAGTTCTTGTTTGGGGTAATCCATACAAATATAGACTCAAGCCCAGACTTAATTTCATTTCTAGCTTTATATTTTTCTGGTATTCCCCGTGGCTGGCCAATTGCATCTAAGTATACATTTGGATCTGCTTCATAGGCTCTTTTGGCTCTGTGTCTCGTTAGTTGGGGCTGCTTAACTTCATTTAAGTCTCCTTCAATCATTGTTACCTCTTGTAACAGTCTTACTCTGGTAAAATTACCTTTCCAGTCTTTTGGTAGTGTGGCTCTTACTCTTTTTTCCCCCACATACCCAATAGTAATATGCCACTGCTTCTTATTGATCTTCCATAGTGCAAATTAGGGGAAAACTAATAGTTGCTTCTGTACAATTATCTTTAACCTTTATGGTTGTCATGTTTGTCTTTACAGTGGCTGTGGCATATATGAGACTAAATGATTTGATCACTCTTGAGTCATAATACATATCTTGGTCCAAATGCCAAATTATAGCACAATTCCCTTGGAATTTTCCCATGTCATGTATCCCTTTTGATTTGTTAAAACACTCATACTGTGTGTTTTAACAAAAATGTGCAGTCGATTACATAAGCTACAGGGGTCTTTCTTTTCTTGATGTCAGTTCTTCTATCTTTTTGTTGACATTCATCATGTCCATTTTCTGACATTATTTATGGTGCAGACTTCACATTCAAATAGATATTCATCCACCATTGCTTATACATATAGCAACCAATAACCTTGTCACTTTATTTATAATCTTTCTTAATTTTTAATTTTTTATTCTTTTTTTAATCACTTCCCCCCTCGCGCAATGGTCAAAACCATGCGCATCAGAGATCAGGATTGTAAGCGATGGTGACCTTCGTGTGAGCGCCAAAGCCCATTTGAATTATTATTTTTTTTTAATGATTCAAATGTTGTTCATGCATCAGTAGTCCTTATCAAGGGTGCTCTAATATTGTGATGGCCCACATGTTTCCTTAATGCTCTAAGTGGAACTGTTTTGATTGAATAATTGTCATTCCAGTCTGCACTAAAACCTGTCATTCCCCCAAAAAGTTATAATTTATCCCACTGTTTGTGGTTGCTTTACTGATGTCCTCTAATTGACTGGGTGATATAGCTTTCATCCCATGTGAAATTGTGCATCCTAAGTATTCAACATGTGGTAGGCAAATTTGCAGTTTTTCTTTGAGGGACTTATGTCCCCCCTCAGCCAAGTAAGTCCTTTAATTGAGTCTTGGTGGCAAAGTCATTGAACAGATCAACAAATTATTTACATACTGCATTAATATACTGTCCAGCCTGAGATCACTTAGATCTTCTTTTAGAACTTGATTAAATACATGTGGTGTTTTGAAACCTTGTGGCATTCTCGTGTAAGTGAGATTTTCACCTTGGTAGGTGAACGCAAATAAAGGTCTACTTTCTTCTGCTAAGGGAACACTGAAAAAGGCAGAGCAAATATCAATTATGGTATAGTAATTAACAGTAAATTCAACATTAGTTAGCAACGTATGTGGATTTGGAACTTCAGCAGGCCAATCCTCCACAACCTCATTCACTGCTCTCAAATCATTCACCAAACGCCATTTTGATTTGTATGCTTTAGCTACTGGCAATATTGGGGTGTTACTACAGCTAGTAGTTTCAACAAGCACTCCTGCTTTCATTAATCCCTCAATTGTCTTTTTGATTCTTTCTTCTACTTCTGGTTTCGAAGGGTACTGCAACTTTCTTGGTATCTTAGCACCTGGTTTACCAACTATTCTAATTGGATTAGCTGATTTTACTAATCCCACATCTGTGTCATGCTGAGACCATAATTCAGGTGGTACTTGTTTCTCCATTTCAACAATTCAGTTTGCTTTGTTTGATGTTTTATTAACCTTTGGCTCAACTTTTGTATTTATAACTATTCTGGGGACTCCCATCATTGGAGTACCACACAAATTTTTGAGATACGCTTTATCTGCTGCTTGAAAAATTAGAGGATTTTCTGTGGCTTCTCACTTGCCTTTTTTTTTCTGCATTTTGCATCCTTACATATAAGGTAACATAGGAAACTGAATTTGGCACTTCAAACCATTCTTCAATGAATTTTTCCCTATTTATCTGTAGAGCTGCATTTTCTGTTCTGACTGTTATGTACAGTATTGCAAGATCATAGGGATTTTCAACCCTTTTGTGTCTTCTAACCATCTCTCTCCTTTTTTTTTTCAAAGTCTTGGTCATTGCTTTCATCATACTTCATGGTACAATGAAATTCAGTCTTTGGTGGACTTGGTTCACAAAGCTGTTCTCTTATGTATCTTTCCCATTTGCTAATTGTTTTTTCTAAATCTTCCTTTAGATCACCTAACCCATATATGTTAGCACATGGTTCTTGTGTTTGTTGTAATGCTGAAACATTTGTCTAATTGCCCTATTGTTTACATAAATCCATCTGGTGTACACCATATCTGCATTTTAAGTTTAAATATGGCATCCCTGCCTAATAAATTAACAGGTGTACATGACTAAGATTGGTATTCTTATTTCAGTGTCTTTCAGGCTTATGCTCAGAGGGGCAGTCATGGGAAGTAACTCAGTTGTCCCCGAGAATCCTACTGTCTTTATATATTTTCCAGACATGGGGAGGTGCAAAGCATATCTTGGATTTGAACATGAAAAACTGGCCCCATGTTTCCAGCATCAAAGTGATGGGTTTTCCTTCAATGTTGACTTGCAGCATTGGTTCTTGATCAGCATCATATGATATCATTGGAAGCTGATTTCTCCCCGTAGGATTCTCTGGGCAGCCCTAATAACCTTGGTCAGGTCCACGCCATGGGTTAACAGGGCCTGAAGGTTGGGCTTGCACTTGTTGTCCATAGTTGACTCCTGAGGCCATTGGCTGGTTCTGTTGCCAAGTATTGATTGGGCAGTCGCTTTTGTTGTGTCCAGGCTGACTGCATCCCCAACACACTCCTGGTGGACCACCAGCTCTTTGTTGGTTGTTGTTAAATCTTCCTCTGCCATGTCCTCCTTGTTGTTGTTTTCTGTTCCAGCTTCTGTTGTTTGGCTGCTCTGGCTTGAGATAGATGACGACTGGTGCCGGTCCTTGTGGTGCATTAACTGTTCCAGCAGGTGGTTCCTGTGCTGCTGCGGTCTGATTTGCTGGTGCAGGCACATTCATTGTTGCAGGTAGATTGACAGGCACTGAAGTATTGACAGGTGCCATCATTGTTGAGTGGTCTTTTACTTCTGCACTGCTTGGACCTTTTTCTTCTTGTTGAGCAGCTCCTCAAGCTGCAGCTGAGTCAGTTTTCTTTGCAGCTCTTTTTCTTGGTTCTTCATCTTTAGCTCTAGTCTTCTGTGCTTTTCTACAGCATGGACCACATGGTCTCTGAACTCTTAATGTGACTTTAAGTTCAGACCTACCACATCCTCCAGCTTCACTTTCACTGCTGCAGGCATGGCTTCAACAATGGCGGTCCTGAAGAGTGCTGTCAGTACTTTGTCTTGCTCAGGATCTCTTTCCAGTTCTTCTTTCCAGCATCTTAGTTGTTTCTGTATGTATTCTCAGTCTCCCCCATTGGCTCCCGCCTTCAGGAATCCTGGATTAATTTGCATAGGGTATTCAACTTTCAGAGTCATCCGGATGTCACTTCAATGTTTGTCAAAAGATACCCCTTCTGCTAGAGGCCTGTCGACTGCTTGGTGGAAGTCAGACTACTTGAGAATGTCATTCATCTTGGAGGCCCCCAAACACTTAGCAAGCAGGGCTTTGATGTCACCCAGGGCCAGAAGCTTTCCAGTTGTTTCTTCTTCAAATATTCTGATCCATTTTCCAGCTCCTTAATGGGTGTCTGGAAGACGGGAAACCAAAGTATCCAGATCTTGACTTGCCCAGGGAATGTATTGGGCGTGATCTTGCTTGATGAGTATTGGGCACTCAAATTTTGGGGTTTCAGTCTTTCTTAACGTCCTTGACCTGATCTATGCTCCCCTTCTCCTCTGTGTCCATGCACTTGAAACCTGTCATCTGAATGTTCTATGTCTTGCATTACCAGTGTCCCAGCTACTTGCTTGTACTGTTTTTGCTGTACATAATCATGTGGGCTTGGGTATGGTTTCATTGGTTCATGTTTGCCCATCACTTCATCCAGCTTTTGTTGCAATGAGTTCACAGCTTGTTTGAAATCTTCTCTTGTCATGTGGACAGTTTGTTTGAGATTCTCTCTTGTTCTGCTGCACCCTTCCTCCATCCAATTTGGTGCTTCTTGGACTGTGTCAGCAGGTGTCACTGTTCTTTCAGGTGCATCTTTAAGCTCTTCTGCTTGATGGCTCCCCAATTCTTCATAAACTGTGGTTAGGTGTTTGTGGCGATTCTCCATTTCATTGAGCATCTCTAAAAGACATCGATATGTGTGTGGCTCACCTGTTTTCTCCTCCTCTCTGTAGTCCTTGGCCCCTCCTCTTTCAATCCTTGGCTCCACCTTGTGGGCTGTTCTCTCTCTCTCTCTTTTTGTTTTGCTTGAGATATTGGTGTTGACGTTCTCAGCCCCTCCTCTTGTAGCTTCAGCCCCTCTCTCATGGCTGTGTGTCTCTCTCTCTCTCTTCTGTTGTCTGCCATTCTCCTCAGCTCACTTCTGCAGCTCTGCTTATTTATTTCAACATCTACACTTTCATCTTGTACATATCCCTCAAATTCTATTTGTCCCTTTAAATCTATTTTTCCCTGTACTACAGGCATTTGATTAACAGCTTGATCACAGGATGGAGCATATGGAGGCGGCCTTTCTTCTTCAATTTCATTGTTTTTATTCTCTCTTTCTTGTCTTTCCAATTCTAATAATTTAACTTCATGTTGTTTGAACAGGGTCAATACCCCTGATTCTTGTTCTCGTTTTTCATTTCTTATTTTTTTGGATTTGTCATTGATCTTGTAATTTTTCAACAAGACCTCCATTTCTTTACACATACCCACATCAAATGTCTCTCTGCCCACTTTCTTGAGAGTTCCCCTATTGTTTCTTTACAGGCTGGATTTTAGTAACCAATAATTCTACTGGGGTTGACATTTTTGCAGTCTGAGTTATCAATCTGGTCAACACGATTTACTTTTAGTTTTTTGTTTTTTTTTCCTCAGTGACTTACCTCCCTAATCCCAGTGGTTTAATTAATAGCTAATCTTCACCAGGCTCATCAGAAGAGGATCACTAAAAGTATCCGACCCCTGATTTCCACCTGGACTTTTGCTGGGTGGAGGACTTATCACCTTTTTATAAGAGTTGATTAGATTGTCTCAAATATTTTAAAATAATCACAATGAGTTTTCTAGTTAACAGTTTGAAGGGTAACACAAGATCTTTTGGTTCTTTCCATCGCAAATTGCTTTTTGTCCGAATTATGTTTTCTCCCAAGCTAATTGCCTCAAAACTCTACAATTTGCGACCTGTAGACGTCACTCCTCCTGCTCAAATTGAGTAAGCGAAAGATGGGGTTAACTCTATGCAAAACCCTCCTATCCTGAATATTCCAATGTTCAATACATCTTTCGTACAATATTTTAAGTTTAATGGTTCCATAAAAGTCAATTAGCAATCTTTTTTCTTGTATAGATAGAATTTGTCTACCCCTTTATCCCCTTCTTTTCTTTTTCTTATTTACAACAACTTTATCACCCATTTTTCCCTTTTTTATTATTTAAATCAATTAAGCAATGATCTCAACATCTTCTCTTCTATTTTTTAATGCTGGATGATTTCTACCAACATATATCCATGTATAATAATCTACTTCATGAACATATTCATCATCATCATCAGTTGTCTCAGTATTCTGGTGGTTATATGCAATGCCAGAGCACTCCCTGTCTCATTTACACTAACCCTTATGTTATGCTTACAGTATAAAAAAGACCCCAGACCCACTTTACATGGTGAAATATATATCATTATTTTTATTTTTTATTATTATTACTATCCTGATATTTCACGAATTTCGTAATTACAAAAGATCTTTTTAGAAATTAGTTTTTAGAATTAGTTTTTTACTTAATAATAATGTTTCTGATGTCCGTTATGACATGACTACACGCATAATGTTTGGGGTCATATTGACCTCAGCAGCAGTATTATTGAGATATTTTTTAGATATATTATTTTGAGGATTTTCACGTTTTAAATCTGTTTGGTATCTAATGTGTAATTTCTTAATACTAAACTCTCTCTCTTACTATCTCTCACAAATGCACACACACGTACACACATTCTTTCATACATCCATAAACACACACAAACATAACACTTTCTCTTTGTTCTCTGTCACACACACGCACAAAGTCAGACCAACATACAGGTTCTCACTCTCACATGTGTGCACACATACATGCATCCAGGCACACATACATGCTCTCTCTCTCTCTCGCTCTCACTCTCTCTTTCTCTCCAACACACACTCACAGCTGCTCTGTTCTCATCCTCCCTGCCCTTTTCCTTTTGCTTTTACTCTTTGCTGACACTCACAGTGATACTTTGACTCTTTCACTCACACAGAGGTTTCTCGCTTGGACACACACACACACACACACACACACACACACACACACACACACACACACACACACACACACACACACAGCTGTTCCTTCACTCCCACTCAGTGCTTCCACTCCCTCCATCATGCACACACAGATCAGATGAGGGAAACACCAACCAGCCTTGGTTTCTCTCTCCCTTTCTCTCTCACTCTATGAACGAAAAAACAGTCACTTGTTACTTTTTCTTGATCGATAATTGTTTAGATCACAACGTCGGTAACTTGGATGACCTCCAAACACCCGACAAAGCCAGTTCTTTGAAATATTCTTTGTTCTTTCAACTCTTTATACACTCTTTACTTTCCAATCACTATCTTATTGCCTCCTCCTTTATTACTATTATTATTACTATTTTACAATTGTTCACGCTAGTTTTTCATATCAATGCAAACAAACAGTCACATAAAACATATAAAATCAGCACATGTAGCTTCATGCAAAGCCCAGTATAGTTAATGTGGTTAGTATATCAGCCAAGCAATCAGCACTTACAGTAATGCATCTAGCATGCAGCGCGCACACACAAATCTCTCTCTCAACATACAATGGACAGACAGAGACTAACAGTTTAACTCTTTCCAGTCTGCAGACACCCGTACAACAAGCAGCCCTTCCTTCGCAGGAACCCACCAGGGCCACGCCCCACCTACTTGGGCGGCTCCCTGATTTCCTTGGCGCCCCCACTTAGGAAGTCCCTGTTACGGGATTTCTTGCCCCTCTTAGGCAGTTACATACTTCTTATGCATATCAATCTCTCTATCTTCTTTTCGCGGGGACCCACCAGGGCCACGCCCCACCTACTACGGCCGGCTCCCTGATTTACTTGGCGCCCCCACTTTTTCTATCTATCTACTTTTCGCATGCGCAGCTTCCGACATCTGGAACTCCTTGATTTATACTTATTTTTACTTTTCATTAAATTTAGTTCAAATTCAATACTTTAGTTTCGTTTATTGGTGAAGCCCTGTCTTAGATTACCCCCACAGGCATGACCTTAACCAACCACGCAAACATTCCTGTGTCCAATTTAAGCAAAAATTGCTTACCTTTTTAGGCGCCTTTAATTTTCAAGTAGTTTGCGTGGTAGTCAGGCCTTCTGCCCGCAACGGCTCTCATGGACACCGGACTTCAATCCAATCCTGTTCGTGACGCCAATTATGTCGTGTCTCGGGGCTGATAATGAATTTCTTCAGTCAGATTAATAAGGACTCGGGAGACGGAGTTCCACATGTCGGAATATAGACTTTATTACTCAAAGCAACAAAGCCGAGATGACGGGCACCTCATAACAATCACCTCCCTCCCCATTCACCACCCCTTATCACTTTATCTCTATACCTTATTAGGTAGTTCCGGTTTTTAATTGGCACTGCCTGCCCGGTTTGCCACCCCTTATCACTATATTTTTCTTAATGGTGGAATTCGGCCAAATCAACAATCTCTCCCTATTGGTTGGCTATGGTCACGTGAGACATCCCCCCAAGTCTGTTTACTACTGATGTCAGCATTTGGAAATCACCCAAAGTTCACTGGGTTATTCTAGTTCACAGGTGCATTTTAGAGGTTAGTTTAGTTCACAGATACAACTTAGTGGAATATTACCAGGACCTCCCAGTGGGAGGTCTTCTATGTGTCCAATCCTGTTCAACACTACTAGTACTGCCCAATGGGAGGGCCTTTATACATCCGACCCTCTTTATGACATCCAGTATTTGGGAATAACTCAGCATATTAATCAGTATATTGCTTTCTTACATAATTATGCATAATATTAGAAGTAAGATAATACCATATTGAGTAAATAACATAGAAAAACACAATTGTATTGAGTAATACCATAGAATAACACAATACAAGTTAACAAATATTCGTTGTTTTCTTTATAAACTCGCTAATAAAAATGTGGTGGACTGAGTCATTTCTGGCTGAATTGGACAGGCGATTTGAAGCGATGGCCTTGAGTGTGGCGCGTGATTCAGTATTTAGTTAAAGCACATACACAAGGCTTATTCACCCTTGGCTAGTGACAGCTGAAGTGGATCTTGTGAAATGTGCGATCGCATCGTCCATTACTCTTTAGAAACTTAAAGATGACTGTGCATACCATGAGCGCTCAGACTGACCTGAGATTTGCCCCGCAAACATTTCAGCAGTTATTATAGGCCCGTCTGTCCCGCATTTGTGTCGACTGAACCAGCCATGCCATTAATTATGAATTTATCAGTCTTTTGCATGCCAAAAGTAAGTTTCTTCATATACATATTACGCCAAATAGAAGCAGAAATACCGTACTATATTTCATCATGAGATCGGGTTAGCCCGCAACAATTAATTTGTTGGCTATTTTACAAATGGGAATACAAATAATTCATGACAATATTTAAAATTCAAGCTGCCCATAAAATTTATAGTGAAAAGTACTTTAAAAGCATCTGGAATGCAATAAAGTGTTTTTAAAGCTGTTTTTAAAGCATTTGCTGAATGGATAATATTTTTTTTTTTTAAATAGGATAAAAAAACAAACAAACAAAAAAAAAAAAACTCTGTGCGTACCCTCGGGAAAAAAATGTTTTATTTATTTTTTTATTATGTATTTTACTGTCGAATATATATTATATAAATATATGAAATATAGAACAAATTAAAAAAAAGAAGTGTTCATACCTCATATGCCATTATTTATTTTTATTCAGTGTATATCGGTAATACAATATATAAGACTGAGACAGTCGTGTACAATCCTGGTACAATCCCTATGGTATAATCAGACGGGCTCTGGTATAATGCTCATTAAATATGCCCCTCTATCTGAGCTGCACCAATCACATCGGGTTATCCGATATAGGCGGCCAGAGTTTTTTTTTTTTTTTTTTTTTTTTTTTTTACAAAATAACAAAACAAAGGGGAATACAGAGACATTTGAATCCAACACAAACAAAAATAACACACTTCTACATTCTATATCACAAATCAATCATGTTTCTATTACATTCAGTATCCTTTTCAGCATTGTACATGTCTTTAGAGCTTTTCGATTGTTCCGGTATTGAAGTTATGTCATAAAAATCTTCAGATCAGTGGGAAATAGCATTTGGTACAGTCGATATACACTTTGGTTTATGCATATGGTATTTTCCAAATAGTTTAAGAAATGTAATTTATATTATCCATTTCCAATAAGCCAGAATCACAATCCATAAACAAGACCATTGCATCAGTTATTGTTACAAACTTATAAAATAACTCAAAAAGAAACCAAGAACTTGGGACCAAAATAATTTAGTATACTTGCAACTGAAAAATAAAGTGTACAATTGTTTCATTTTCTTCTTCACAGAAACCGCATAATGGCGAGAACCCTTCTTTAAACTTAGGCTACTAATAAAGTCATTACATGGATAGTATCTGTTTATTATTTTAAAGTGAGTTTCTTTGACTTTATTAGGAATTACATATATATCGGACCACAAATTCTTAAAGACACTAAAGTGGTAATAATGTTTCCATTTCCCCATTGCCTTGGGTGAAGAACTTTTTTCATTAGTTAAAATTCTTCTGATAAATATATTATTTCTTTTTTTTATCCTTAATGGAAAGGCCCTCAATATTCAGATTGGGAAGAGAACCAATTATAGGGTTATACATCTTTTCGTTTTTTTATAAGATAAAAGTAATTTCGGGGAGATACAATGAATAAGTTTAAGAAAATCTTTTGAAGACAAATTTTTCCCAAGATAATTAACAAATTCATTGTAATTATATAAGTCAGCTGATTGATTTATCAAATCTGTAACAAAAATCGTTTTTTGACGATTGAAAAATCGTCAATCGTTCCAAAAAATGGTCTTGTTTTAAAATAATATATATTGGTTATTCCAATACAAGAATATGGAGAGAAATTGTGTTTGTAAAATATTTTCCATGCATTCAAAGCTTGTTTGTGAAAGTTAGACCACTTTGTTTAGGAGTTTTGTACATTTAAAATCACAAGCAAGTAGAAAGTTAAGACCACCACATTCTTTGAAGATTAAATTGTGAATTTTTTTTTTTTTACGGAGCTGTCAACACAGACAAAAAATGTGTCTGCATACTTCCGAGTCAATACACAAGTATTATTCTTAATCACTGTTATATTATCAGGTGAAAACTGACATTTCATTTCATTTCATTTCATTTTTCATTTCATTTATTTATTCTCTTTTCATAGTAATGCAACACAAAAATGCCACAACAACAATCCAACAAACACAACAAAAATACATTCCATGACAAGAAGAACAGGAGTAGGATGAAGAAAAAAAAATCTTATAAACTCCTACCCCATTCTTATATTAAGAAAGTTACAAATTAGATGGCCTCACCGACATGAATAAAATAAATAAATAAATAAATAACAAAGCCAAATTAAAAAAAAAAATAGCTTAGACCAGATGTAATCTACTTTCAATTTTAACAATTTTCCTTTATTATTATTATCATTATTATTTCTTTTTTTATTATTATTTAGTTAGTGGACTTATACTCATCAAATTAAATCAGATAACTCAATCAGTTAAGCATAAAAGGTTCATGGCTCTAGACTACATGACTTTACAAACATTTCACATATTAAATAAATATAATTCAGTTTCTATTTCAATGTGCCTTGCTGTTTCTATGTAGTAGCCTATATCTATTTTCACACAATTAAATGCTCTCTTCAACCTGTTAAATGTTTTATTCAGACTAGTTAAATTAACATTTGACTTCTAACAGAGGTTGGACCTGTCCCACCACTCAATATTGGAAGAATATTAAAATGGCTTTTGTAATTTTGCTTTTGTATTTGTAGTAAATAAAAATGACCAAATACATTGTGAATAATTTGTGTTCATTTAACAGCTGCGGTCCTTATATATCTCCACCCTTCCATCTGGCATCCTCCCATTAATCCAGGCATCCAGTATCTGGTTCATTTTCGGAAGGTGCGATGATGGGATTATGTGTGTCATCGATGCATCCAACCACACTGGAAATCATAAAGCAAATTATAATTATTACTTTCAGAGGTCACAACAAGATGTTATCAAGTGAACATCATTTATCAGATTATCCTAATTTAAACCGATTTCTCAACCACTGACCTTCACTCTGTGAATCTCCTCTTTGATGGATCTCACTGGTTTGTGTTCAGGAAACAACACAAAAACTCTCTCCAAAAGAGCGTGAGAGCAATTGCACACTTTCCTTCCTGCTCTGATACAGTTGCCTTACTAATGTGCTCTGCATCTCCGATGTTACATTAAAAAAAAATGTGCAATAAATGAATGTAGGCCTACTTTAAAAAAAAAATGATTTTCTTACTTAGCCTTTTATCCATTCAAAATATCTAAACATTCTTAAATCAAGATGCATTTACTACATAAGAAAACGCCCCTTTATGCCCCTTTAGCACTTCATTTAATAATATGTTTACAAAATGAGAACACAAGAGACAGTGAAAATGACAGAATTTATATATGAGAGTTCATCAGAGTAAAAAAAAAAACATCAACATCTTATGTTAGAGGAACTCACTGTCTTGTAGCCCAAGAGTCAGCGGAGTCAGCAAAGTAAATTTCAGAATGAAGATGAAATCATGGTAAAAATGAACAAAGTAGCCTAGGCAATAGATTATACTGGATAATATGTGTCTTTCTCAAGGTGTTATTACCATGAAAAGTCAATGGCCAACTAATGACAACATGGTCCATGGCATTGAAGACTTTGAAATTAAAAACCCTTTATCTTATAACGTTTAACTCTTACTTGTAAAACAACATATCAGACAATATACAATAAATCAGTTTGACAAATAAAAAAATAAAAAAGGAAAAATACAACAACATTAATTAAAAGCCTACCAGTGTAGCCTATACAGTTACAATAGGTGAGTCTGGTGTTTGAAACATTAGAGTCATGAAGTACACAGAAAGTCATGATATAGCCTACAGGTGGTAATTTGGTCAGTTCATCACTTAGCCTACAATAGGCTTATTCAGGGAAGTGCAGGAAATGGTTGAGTATTATTTTAGGTATAACATCTGTAGGCATATTTAGTGCCTATCATGTCCATTTATAGCCTTTACACATCAGCTTGTATACTTGTATGGTTAAAAAGCTGCAAAAATCAAGCCGCTGACGTCACGTCAGGTCGTCACGTGGGTCAGCCGTTTGAAAGTTCAAGACGTTCGGATAGACGTTCGATCGGTCGGTCGGTCGTTCGGATGTTTGATTTTGGCACGGAGTACCCGCCATAGTGTGTGAGCCAATGCACAATTAACCTGCACTTCATTCACTGCTCTCAATGGACGTGACATCTCCGTCTGACTTCTAACATGACGTCTGCGTCTGACTTTTTTTTTTTTTTTTTGTTTTTTTTTTGTGATTGCAGTTTTTAGTGCGTCTTTTTGCCGGCCAACTCAATATACATTAATTGTGGGCATATTAAATATACATATATTAATATATAATAATTTAAAAGTATAAAGATAACAAAGTATAAAGCCTATAAATAACAAAAGCAATCCTTTAGCGAAGTTTGTGTTGCTTATAGGCCTACTTTTGTCATTTATTTTAATGAAATCTTTTTAGAAATTACATTTGGGGGTTATTGTGTTTTTATTTTACATTTTTAATGTAGCCTACAGCACTTGATGGCCAACCCATCGATTGCAGTTGGCTGCTAGATTTGAGACTGTTGCTGTAATTATAAAATACATAGAAAAATGCATTATGTCTGATTAATGTTCAGTTTTTCAAGCACCTCTCTTCTTATATTTTTCATTTAAAATATAAATAAGGATTCTAATATTATTTTATTATTCAATTGATTTTTCCTTTCTTTTTTAATGTAAACTTTTTGTTATCGTTGAGAAAACCTTATTTTAAGCTTTATGATCAGTGAATTATGTGTACCAAACAAGCAAAGAAGAATTAAATAGGCTATATAAGGGTGTGCGATAGAGACAAAAATTATATCTCGATATTTTCTGGGATTTTTAGACATAACCATAATCAGACTATATTTTTCTGAGTGTGTTGGAGAAGCTGACTCCTAAAGTTATTCATATTCTTTATATTCTGCGTAGTCAGTTCACAGCAGTGATGGAAATTAATATTTTCCAACAAATTTTTATTTATTTTTACCCTTCGTGGGCATTTTATATTGTTTCTAGAAGTGTGCATTATATTTGCGTCAAATTCTTAAATTCAATCAATAAAGTGAATTAGAATAATAAGACATTCGGGGCTGTTACCAAACCAATAAAAATCATTATAAACAAAATCTTTGCAATGCAGAGGAAACAAGCTGCATCTGAAGAGGCATTTAGATGTATTTACACACTGTTTAATGCAGGACATGAATCCTTTAACCTGTAGTTATAAATGCAGAAATAATGTTTTGATAATTTAATCCTAAAACGTTGAATAGCCTACTGATATTTACAATTATAAAGGAAAACACTTTAAATACTTTAAACTACTTTAAATGTAAAATGAAAAACGCCAGTAGGTGGCAGAAAGTCACTATTAATAAGTGAGTCATTGATCATTTAAACCGTTGATTACAGTTTTCTCAGTCGCTTTGGTGCATTTCTCACATCACTATTTACATTTGCACAACAGTTAGTTCAACCGCCACAACATTTAGTCATTTGTGCACAACATAGTAGCACAACATGTTTCTCATTCCTTCGAACAAATTGCAAATGCTTTTGGACATGCATCAATTGCTTTCATACAACTCTCTGCTGTTGTATAACATTAAATTTTGCTTATGTCATGTCAGTCAAAATTAACTACTTGTGAATGCTGAATAGTCATTCCATCTAAAACTAATAGTCCTAATTTCATTGCTTGAGTCATTACATACAAAAATGTTGAACTAGATGTCAAAATCTGTCAAGCAAATTTGACACATTTTTTAGACACTCTTTACAGGGACATAATCCCTGAGAATAAGAGAGGTCTAACTGGAGACCATCTGAGCCAAGCATGTTGTTGTTTTGGATAATGTGCGTATTCACCACTCAGATGTCGTCAGACAGTGGTTTGCAGCACATGATAGGATGCTGGTGGCATATCCCCCTCCCTACTCACCATTCCTAAATCTAATAGAGGAGTTTTTCTCTTCCTGGAGGTGGAAGGTATATGACCGGCATCCACATACCCAAATGGCCCTGCTAGCGGCCATGGATGCAGCATTGAGTGACATCACAGCAGAGTCCTAGATTCCCCACTCGAGGAGATACTTTCCTCGCTGCATTTCAAGAGATGATATTCGCTGTGATGTAGATGAAATTATGTGGCCAGACAGAGAGGAACGTCTGGATGTGCATGAATGATTACAGTACTATGTATGTTCAGTTCCAATATGTACTGCAATATTGTTTACAGTTGCACAGCTCTACCCAAAGGGAGTTTATGTTTGTTGTAAATAAGGGTGTATTTTTTCTTTTGCACAATGCTGTGAACAAATTAGAATTGCAAAGAGCATATTCACTAAAAATGTGAAACATACATATTACAGTAAGTGTCTTGTACTCAGTTACCACACTCAATACAGTAATGTGTAACTTTACTCTATTTTTCAAATGGCTGTGCAAATAGTATATAGTACTGTCTTGAGCATTTTCAGGTAGTGTCACCAAGATCTGACTTTTTTGCATTGGAAAACATTGACAAAGTAAACTGTCATTATGAAAACATGACAAAGCCATTTGAGTATCTTGTTCATAAACAATGGTGTCAGGACTTTTCATCATGATGACACTGACACTTTCATTGACATGAATATTTGCTTTCGAGGAATAACCTATCCATCAACTAGGTTTTGCAGTTTGTACTAATTGTTTTGAGAACTGCATTAACTGTTGTGCAAATGTAAATAGTGATGTGAGAAATGCACCAAAGCGACTGAGAAAAACTGTAAATCAGGAACGAAACACTGTCATGTTGTTCAGAGACGCAAAACAGCACAGTGGCTCTGTTTGGAATGAGCTATTTTTTATTGTATTGAAAAAATATATTTTTATTTGTATTATTATACAAAAATAGGCAATATGGTGTGTCTTAAACAGAAGTCTGTTAATGTTAACTTCTTGTTTATTTAGCTGATGTTAAATATATATACAAGGGAACGAATAGAGCCCTGCACAGCTTATCAGAATTCTAGTCCCGAGTCTGACTGGATCCCCTGTCTTTTTCTCTCTCTTTCCCATATACAGCTGATGATGCAGCCATTACAATATTTCAGTTTTGTTTTTAATGGCAAAGTGGTCATATCTATTTTTTATTTTTTTTTTCTAAGGAACAACCAAGAGGCCAGCAGGAAGCGCAATGAGCATATGTTTGATCAATTTAGCCTTCTTCTCAAATCAACATGACTTGCCTAAAATAAAATCTATGGATAAGAAAAAAAAAGAAAAACACTTCATGCATTTCACCATACTAATTATTTTTTTTTACCCTAGATAAATGTGGGCTATTGATGAAAAAAAAAAAAAAAAACGGAAGAACCCAGACGAGATGCAGACAGTCGAACTGTAATGTGGCAGATGCAGACGTGACGTTCAACAGATGCAGACGTAACGTTCGACAGACACAGACGTGACGTTCAGTGAGACGAGTGCATGTTACAACGAGCTCGACGGAACTCCATATTCAAGTGTCATTCTGCACACCGTATGCGCACATTGTAAGCGCTTCGTGTTAAAAAGTATATGTGCAGCAGTTATTGAGCCTTTCTTTTAAATTTTTTAAATTTCAGTTACTGTGCACGTTAAAAACAATTTATTGTCTTTTCTGTTCTCACAGACACCCGGTAGCAAGTAGCAAAACAACATTAAACTCCGGCAATAAGTTAAAGTCCTTTTTGCAAATTCATGGACATGTATTTACAAATCAAGTATAATAATGGGAACACAGAACGATCTTGGAGAGAGCTTTACTGAACTGACTGTCATAACCGAACGCGACCAGGGTTTAAAGGCTGAACGAATGACTGACAGACACTGCAGAGAAAAGAGTTTGTGTTAACTTTAATGTAAGGACTTAAATATTCATATGTAACATTAAGCTTTTCTTTGGCTTCAGAAGTAACACAGAATAATTCGCACAATCAAAAAAAAATTAATTAATTAAATAAATAAAAATATCGGATTTGGATCGGCCCTCTCTGACCGATTCCCGATAAGATAAAAATGGCAGTATCGGAGCCGATACCCGATTTGAATATCGGATCAGCACATCCCTATATTTTTTATTCCCATGAAAAGAGAGTAAGAGCCCAAGAGAGTAAGCAGCTGCAAATTTAATCATTGAAGCTTCACGCAAAGAGTGAATGACCCATATGATTGGTGAATCTGGAGGGACATTCAACTCCTTATCAGCAATTGTTTGCCGTTGCTAAGCATGAAGACTGCTGGCACTGCATCTGCCTTTGATCTCTGGTTACAGGGCCATTTCACTAGCAGAAAGACCCACACTTTTACTGCTGAGGGTGAAGCTTCCCTGTCTTTTAAGGAGCTATAAACAGCTTACAGAAATGCTACCATACTGATGACACGGACACTTGTAAAAGCTGTCCTGTTGTGAGTGTATGTGCCACCACATAAACATTTGGGTCGGCATGAAATGGAAATTCACTCCATCTATTTTCTAAATGCATGTTATAGGTCTTATTGTGAACAGCTAATTCGCTGCTCATATGTCACTCTCACTGCGCACTCATAAACCTCCCTGTCTCTTCTGATGACAAGCTTCAATTTCTAGGGATGTAACGATGCACCCCAAGCCGGCTGAAAACCGATACAAATATGTGATAATTCAAATCAGGTGAGATGTTGAATAAATCACGATACAATTGGGGGAAGGAGTTTATATGAATGTATCTCTGAGGGGAACTGACTGTCTTCAGAAAATTGTAAATGGTATTTTCTTTTCATCTTACCTCCTTATAATGCGTAATTTAAGTAGTGTTTATAACCGCAGCACTGAAAATGCTGTATAGCTGCTGTTCCATAAGCGCCACCTGCTGTCAGAGAGTGAATTTGCATCTCATTTCTATTTCATTTGGGTATGTTTTATTAAGTATAGTTTCACAAAACTAAAGTCAGACTATTTTGTTTTTGCTTCAGTTTTATTTGATATATTTCAGTTTCTTAAAGAAATGTGCAGTATTTTGTCCAAGCAATAATAAAAGGACACCTTTTCATTTTTGTCTTAAATCTCTTTTTTGTTGAAAAAAAAACTGTGAGAAAATTGTATCTTGAAATCAGTATTGTGAATTGTATCACATCGTGAGTTGAGTGAATCTTTACATCCCTATCCATTACACTTCTGCACTGTGTTTTGCGATGCTATTTGCGAATGTTCGAATGAACTTTGGTTTCAGAAAACACTGAATCTTTGAACTATGACAGAGCTTGTGCAATAGTGATCAAACGTTGCTTTTGGGAATTTTTTATTTTTTATTTCACTACCCCTTTTACCTAGTCAACTTAGCCAGTTAGTGCTGCACACCCACACTGCTTATTCAAGCAACATGAGTTTGAGTTTGTCCCTCCCTTTTCTCCTTGCCATATCTCTCACAGTCTCTGAAACAACAGTACCAAAATTACGAAAATATTTAAAAAGCTATTTCATGAAAATATCCGGCTATTCCACCAAAGAAATCTGCTAAGGTAACAGTTTTATCCACTCAATCTACTCGACAATGCCATTCTTTCTCGATCCAAACACCCACAGACGGAAAGAAAGAGCAGGCAGTCTTTAAGTTCCATAGCTGCTGGAGCAAACAGAGTCCATTCTCCAGGGAGACAGAAAACTCAGGTCCTCTGGTACAAACACACACTGGGATTCTGGGGACAATTACTCACTTTCTCCAGAGAGAAGAAAAAGGTGATGGAAATAAACAGGTTGAGATAAAAGATGGTGCTATTCTGTCTTTAAAGTGGCAAAAATTAGAACAAGTGCAGCTGCATTTAACATTTCTATAACATGATTTCCCTTTCTCTTTGGAGTGTTACAAGCTCTTGGTGCATGAAGAAGATTTGTAAAATTGCAAAGACTAAAGTCTCAAATCCAAAGAGATATTCTTTATCAAAGTTAAGACTCTGCCACACCCCCCTAAAATGGCTCATTCAAACACGCCCCCACATGTCTACGTCACTATGTGGAAATATTTGCTTAATGCCGCCCAAATGTTCACGCAAAGAAAGAAGGTGTGGTTTAAGTAGCCGTAGTTATTGTTGAAGCAGCCATGTCAGGGAGATGCTGTGTTTCTAGGCGAAAGCAAAAGCACTTTATTTGGCCTTCTGAAAGTAGATGCATTTAGGAATCTTTAAGATCACTTACAACAAAACAGCAATGCATTTTATGGACGACTGTTTCGTGCACCTAGGAGAGGAAGTAATTCTGACTTTTCTATGACAATCTGGTGGTCCTGAATCAGCTACTGTAAGTATGTTTTGTTATTAGTTTAAGTATTTGCTATTGACTGTTCAAATGTGGAGTTTTGCGCGTTGTGTGTGTGTGTGTGTGAGATAGTGTGTGTGTGAGTGTGTGTCACGGGTAGAGACAGCTATAGACAGTCTCTAAAAGCTGCCAGGGCCGAGCATGTCCACAAATTTATAAACACAAATTATTGCCAGAGACATTATGGAGACCAGACTGTGCTCAGGGGCTGAAGCTGAAAATAATATTTTCTTTTTCCTTGGCCTCCTCCTCTTGGCTGAGGTTTTTACATTCTCTGGTATAGTCTCTGGAGCAGACTCGAAACTGGGCTGACACTCGAGGTCAGATTCAAGAATGGACTCTAGAACTGGGAATCAGAGAGGAATTTGTCTTCAGCACTACCTGGACTGAGGTAAAGGCTGGGTCCACCATTTTAGCTATCAGATAAGCGCTATTAGATATCCTCTTTCGGGCATGGGGAAAGACGGGTGGACAGGATGAGATGGCCCCAGTGGTGTGATGTGTGGAGGGTTTGGTTGCAGGCTTAGGGTGAGCTGGAGTGTCCAAATGCTTTCGGAATGGGACTTGTTAAGGGTTGTTAATGTCCTCTATAACTTCGAACCGATTTAGCCAAAGGATACAATTAATAAAACTGGCTAAAGCTAAATGACAACCAGAAGACAGAAACTGAAATAGTCATCATCCAGTCCCAACTGAAAGCAGTAGTATTGCTCCAACTCACCAGATGTGAAAACTCAAGAAACTATTCCACATATTTCTCCAGAGCTCGGGAGCAGGGAAACTAACTGAAAACGTGACAGTAAAGCCTTCTACACACTGCACGATTTTAGCAATCCTAAAAGATCATTGCAATTCACACTTTTCGACATGGATCTGATAAACTTGGGTACGACATGCATGCAGACTGTGATGACAATGATGACACCTATTGACTCGTAGACTACGATGCACGATACTATAGAAGAATAAAACGTCATCAATATGCGCTAGTGGTAAACAAAAAGAGCATCCCTTTGAAAGTTGTAGATTTATGTGTGCTGAAAAAAGTGGAAGCGGCAAAAGAGGAAGGAATAAAAGCTTGATGTAAGCTGTTTTATGTTTTAGTGCCGTGTCATGTTGATTTCATGTCGCATTTTTATTGGCTGGTTAGTAAATGTGGGTCGTAGCAGCAAATACACTGTGCGATGATCATGCTGAATTTCTGACAATGTCAGAAAATTACCGTAGGCTATCTTTGGTCGCAAGACCTTGACGACACACGTCTTTGAACCTCTCTCACTGTACGACATAGAACCACCATTTAGAAGCCACGTATTCAGCCTAGATCAACCTGCGCAGATTCCATGTAGACCTGTTCATGAGTTACACAAGAGTAGATGTTTGACACCTTTGGTGTCTTATTCAGCCTCCAAGAGATAACATTTAGCTAATTACTTTAATTAGAAAGCTGCGGTCACACTAGACTTTGAGCGTGCGAAATTTCTTCATATGCTGCAATGGTCGTAATATGATGTCACACTCTGCAGCGTATTTTTAAAAACTTAAATTCATCACATCACAAATAATAATACATCTAAAATGTAAAAAAAAAAAAAATTCAATCTACTCCACCTTCCTGCAGCACAGCAGGTTTAAATTAATGTTCTTTTGAATCAGCTACAAGGTCATGCTGTGACTAATCAATCTGCTGGTGTGCCCATGCCAGCCACCAGAGGGCACTCTTCCCTGATCATTATCTGATTGTTGGACTTCAGTTCCCATCACTTTTTGCTTTCAGCTGTGTGTGATTTTGCCTAGTTAGCTCTCCCATGTTCTCTGAGCCTTTGTTTGCTGAAGTATTGTGTATTTTGTCAGGAGGGAAGCTAAGTCCACTCTTGTTGTCCCAGAGCCCACTCCAGAGGAGGCTGTTCCAGAGACCCTCCACAAGATGGATGCCAGCCAAGAGTCTCTTCACAAGATGGCCACCACGCCAAAGCCTCCAAAGGTATGGTCACCACATCAGAACCTCCTGCCATCATTGATGTCACTCCTGTGCTCCCGGTCATCGTTAACGTAGCTATTGAAGACACTCAGACATTCCAAATACACTTGGGGCTGATCTCTAGTTTGGCGGATCCACCGTTGATTTCGTCCAGAGCAGCTGGTATCTCAAGGGCCCCAGCACTGGTTGTCAAGAAGCTGCTCCTGAGTCCACTGAAAACTAGAGCTTTCTCTGGTCTATGAGTACACTCCAGAGTCCAGAGCCAGCTCCATCTCCTCCCGAGGTGTCCTCTGCTGCAGAACCTCTCAAGGCGGCAACATCAGCTTCAGCTCCTCTCAAGACAGTGGCGTCCACTTCTGAACTCTCGGTCGGCCATGGATGCCATCCCTGAGCTCTTCGCCTGTCCTGTCATGGCCAAAGTTCCTGAACTTTCTGCTTGCCCTGTTATGGCTAAAGATGCCGTCTCTGGACTGTCCTGTTATGGCCAAAGATACCGTCTCTGAACTGTCGGCCTGTCCTTTTACGGCCACAGATGCTGTTGTGAAAGTGAAAGTCGTGACATTTGCCAAGTATGGTAACCCAATTTAACCCATCCAAGTGCACACACACAGCAGTGAGAAGTGAACACACCGTGAACACGGACCGGGAGCAGTGGGCAGCTATATCCAGCACCCAGGGAGCAACTGGGGGTTCAGTGCCTTGCTCAAGGGCACTTCAGCCATGGGTATTGAGGGTGGGAGAGAGCGCTGTTCATTAACTCCCCACCCAGCTACAACACCTGCCAGCACCGAGACTCTAACCTGCAACCTTCAGGTTACAAGTCCAACTCTCTAACCATTAGGCCACAGCTCCCCCTTGTTAACCTCTCTTTGATCTCTGTTACAGTTCTGCCTGATTCACAGTGGTGGTTCTCTTCTTCTGCTCCTCAGTTTTGGTAATCTGCTCAGCCTCAGCCATCTCTGAGTTCTCCCCTCTATCATAATTAAACAGGGCTTTCATGTTGCATGTGCTGTAGCTCCTCTGCATGAGTGTGATCTCTGAATTGTGAATAGCAAAAATGCATCATAGACAAATGTCTGAATATTATTGCATATAAAAACAGCTGGCGACTCTGGTGAGATAGAATTCCCAAGATAATGTCTATGCAGTTAATATAATGTTAAACATTCAATATTCATGCCTGTATAGCGGATGTGCACGAGCTGATAAGCAGAGCATGCTGAGTGGATTGAACGAGCAGCTGCGCAGATGCGCGAGCTTGTCGAGTGAGTATCTCACACAGACATCACTGGAAAGTTTGTAGTTCGGTCGGATATGTCAAAAGCAAGCAAGCAAAACAGTGTACAGGTTACTAAAGTTATTTGACAGTAAGGAGAGCGAGTGCGAGAGAGAGAGAGACAGAGAGAGAGACAGAACGAGAGCGAGAGAGAGTCAGGGAGCACGCATTTCTGTTGCATGATCTTGATTGCTGTTCGCTCCATTAGCGCATGCATTTGGATTAAAACTAAATTGTAAATATAAAACAAACAAAATTTATAGGGGCATTCAATATAAACAACATTTATATTAAATGTCAAGCATACACGATTACAGCAAAAGTGAAACTCGCAGATTGTGTGAAATGTGTTAGGCTGGAAGTGTCTTCTGCACCAGTGCAAACGTGTGCGTGCTGCGCATGTTTAGCTTGCTCTAAAATTATGGTTGTAATTCATACGCGAGGGTAGGCGTACAGTGTGTGTGACCCAAATGATCAGCCTGCAATAGTATAGACATTTCAAAATAAGAGTCCCTGTGTTTTTTGGGCTTGTTTATAATTAAAAGTCACAGGTTTTTTTTTTTTTTTTTTTTTTTATTATTCTGGGCATTATTGATATTTTGGTTACACAATTAATTGTATTTCATTTAATTTCCATTTCATTCACAGTAAACTATTTCTGGCTGGAATGCTTACCCACAGCATTATTTGACATGTATTATTCAATATATAGATTTTACTTGTAAAATCTGTGTCTCATTCACTGAGATAGACACTTATGACAAAGTAAGGAGAACTCTACCATTTAAATGCTGTAATTTTGCATAATTTACAATCTATATTATAATGCATAATATTAGTATGTAATTAAATGTAGCCTATGTAATTAAAATTAATTTAAATAAATTAAAATATTGTTAAAAATGACACATTATTTGTTATTTGTCACATGTAGTAGACCATTTTTGTACCATGGGTAATAGGAGGATTTTCCACCCATCTTGTTAATGTCATCTTGTGCTTCAGCAAGGTATCTCTGGCTAAAATTACCTAACATTAAAGTTAGTGAGTCCATGCTAACATACAAACCTAAATAGCTAACTGTTCTACAAAGGTCTACATTTCAGTGCCTCTCTATATTAAACTGGTTAAATATAAATTCTTACTCTGCGGTACATGAATCCTAGATGTTGTCATCTGTGATCGTGACGACCATAATGAGGCTTCTCCCGCATGCATTGTGATCTGTAAACCCTCGCCTCCAAATTAATCTTGTTACCCACCATATTTATTTTTAAATCTTTTATATATCCCTCCATGGCATATTTACGTCCCACTTGAATGGCGGTCCTTCTGTTTTCAAAATGTATCAAAAAACTCTTGGGACAAGGTTTTCACACTGACAGCTGTCAGTTAGCAACTCCGTTTGTTTGTCCGAGTTAGCAACAGTAATTAAGGGGGGTGGGGGTTATCGATAGGTCAATTCTGTATTATTCAGATCTTCTTGTTCCACTCCAGAATGTCCTGATATTCCAATTACCTTCACACTAACTTAAAAGAGTTTAACAAGCTATTTGGTGTGTGGCTAAAACATCTAAGGTGATCAAAATAGTTTGAAATGAAATAAATAAAGTTCAAATGGGCCCACTAGAATGCACCATCATCTGTCTGTCTATAGATAGATAGATAGATAGATAGATAGATAAATAGCCATTGTCACTGATATTGATATAGACAATGTAGATTGTTACAACAATCAAATCCATGAAAACGTGAACATTTAGTAAGAGCTCTATACACTCACCATACAGGAGGTCTGATTTTAGCGTCTCCCAGATTCATCTGTCATAAACTAAATCCGTTTTGAATCAACGCAAATTACTCCTACGTCCAGGCGGTGACACTGGGATTCAAATTCACTTATTCATATAAGTGTAACCTTTAAAGAAAGAACATGAAAATATTCTTTAGCAGAACAAGGATAAGAACTGTTTTACAAAAAACACAGCTGACCAGCACCAAGGTGTCACGGTCATGAACGACTCAACCATTTACCGCGCTCCACGTTTGTAGACGTGTTTGATGTAACGTTACACACTTCTGTTCTTAAACATGGAAAAACAAATGAAAGAATTCAAGTGTTTCACTTTGTCACAAAAGAGACTACGAAAATATACAGTATGAGTTCAACGAAATTATTACCTAAAAAAAGTTTCCAGTTAAATTAAAACCAATATCGTCACCGAAATACCACCATAATATAAAACACTGAAATACGTACGTGGCTTCGTCGTTATAAACAGAAAGGCACAGGAGTTTGGAATGCTGTTGTAATGCATCCACCACAGCGCCGTTCCCGGGCTTCTCGAGCCCTGAGCCAGGAATTCTGTGCACGGGAACGCGCCCGAGAGAACGAGCCGATGGAAGTGCGCGTGCTTTACAGTACTGATACAGTGAGACTGTCAATAAATGACTTTAACCACCCAAAAGCGTTTCTCTACAAAACAGTTAATATTAGCATAACTGTCAAGAAGCAAATTTGACGTAATTCTCAGTAGGATTCTTGTAATATCAAAATGGAACTGCTAATGATAAACCAAGATTTTACCATGGTTACCGTGATTCTGCAAAAGATCCGTCCATTGACATTCAAATATTGTTTTATAACGTCCCTAACGTTTATTATTCTTATGCGGTCTGCCGGTTGGCTCGCCGTAAATACGTCCCGCCCCTGTCCATTTACAGTTTTTAAAAAAATGTTTACTCAGTTTCTGAAATGACTACATTTCTCAAAACTCTGCCCACCAAACCACAAAACACACACACAACATGCAACACGTCACACGTATCTTGCAAAATCGAACACTTCTTTCAAAACTATTTTAACTCTTGTATTTTTGAGTAGTAACAGTGCAGTGGAGTGCACAGGAGTTTATCATATCACTCGCACATACGCAAATATAGCCTAGTAAGCCTACACTATACAATATGTACAACTGATGAATTTACACAGTTATGTAATTAAACAGTTATGCAACTGAATAGTGTTCGTGTGGCTCAGTGGTAGAGCATTGCCTTAGCAGCGACCAAGGCCGTGGGTTCAATTCAAGTTTTGACTTCTAAGTGAACAAATGATGTATAAGTGTTTTTCACACATTATCATTGGCTGTGGGTCATGTGGCAGTGTGGCATGTCTCCCAAATGGAACAAAAGACCTGCTAGTTTTAAATGATGTGTGTAATATAAAGAACTGTTTAGAGTTTTGCAAAACGTTTTTTTTTTACAATAGCAAACTGAGTTTAAAGCACGTAATGTGCTTATATGAGTGGGCCTCAAATAACACTTTCATTGTCCAAGCAATTTTAAAAAACTGTAAGCAGGATCCTCAGATCCATTGGTCAAAACCTTTGTCAACTCATGAACAAAATAATGTTACACTCAAACTACAGAAGTATCAATGTATATGTAGGACGCATTTCAGTTTTCTATTTATTTATAAAGGACTTTAACAAATTGAAGGACAGCACCTTCCTGTTCTGCTGATACAACCACTACTGAACAATCTGAGCAATCTAATCCTCAACCACTTTATTGTCTTCCCAGAATAACAGATGAGTAAATTCTGCACCGTAACCCTAAGTGGGTGTTAACGCTTTTTATCATGTAAACTTTTTTTTTTTTTTCAGGTCACTTTTTATCATTTGAAGTACTGGTAATGTGTAATTTTACATGGAAAATAAAAGCTACATATACGCTAATTCAAGCTAAAAATTTGCATATACAAATTGTACTGTGTTAATGCTTATTTTAAACAAATGATGTGTAAATTTGTGGAAACATTTCATGTATTGCACTTACAGTTGTATGCCAATTTTCCTTGATGCTGAATTGCCTCTGTACTAATTTTCTCAGTTTAAAAGGATGATGTGTATTCCAAATTAATTAATTTAATGATACAAACAGCAGTGTGAACTTTTTTAATGGCATTAAAATGAGCTGAAGTCCCACCCCTGGGAGGTTCAGGAAATAGCACCTCCTGTGTTTTGTAAAGCTTTTTGACAAGCAGGATCACAAAAATTTCACAGATACAGTTGTCATAACCAAGAAACATGACAGAGGACCCAGGAACTGTGGCTGGTAGGTTACTATTACTGCTTATTCAATGTAATTATGCTACATTTAAAAGTTGTTCTGACTTATAATATACTTATATTATAGGACGTTAGAATTTGTTTTAATTGTGTTTTTTTTTTTTTTTTTTTTTTTTTTTTTTTTTTTTGTCACAACAATTACTAATATTTTAAAGCATCATTTGTTAAGAAGTAATCAAATTACAAATAAATAAATGCAAAACCAGCATTATTATGATTTTGAAGTTCAACCAAAAATGAAAATTCTGTCATCTTTTAATCACACTTAAATTCTTCCAAACCTATTTTAGTTTCTTTCTTCTGTTGAACATAAAAGAAGGTATTTCAAACAACATAAAAAAAAAAATTCCTACATTAACAAACACACAAAAAGAAATTCCTACATGAACACAAAAAAAGAAAGAAACTCTGACAGGTTTGGAACAATTTGAGGGTGAATAATGGTGGCACAAATGTAATTTTTGTGTGAACTATCCTTTTAAACATAAAATAAGTTTTAAGTGAACATTTAAACGTCAAAGTCGTCAGTTTAAAACATGAGAATAAGATCGTGCCTAATCTGACCAGTAGGTGTCAGGAAAACACAAACTAAAATTCAAGTTCCTAGTGGTGTCAATTTATTTAATCTACATTTAAACCTAAAGAAAGCAAATGTTGTTAAGATGTTTCATGATACAATATAAACATATTATACATTATATATTTTAAATGTTATGTTATAAATAGGCCTATAATTCATTATATAACCTAACATTGTGCTCTTTGTGTGCCCTCCAAGCTACAACATCAGATTACAGTGATTACTTTGAGAGTACTGATGACTATGGATCACCATGCAACAATGGAAACACAAAGGCCTTCAGTGAGGTTTTCCTTCCAACCCTGTACAGCTTAGTTTTCATACTTGGCTTCATCGGAAATGGACTGGTAGTGTGGGTCCTGATCAGATACCGTCAAAAATCCAACATGACAGATGTGTGCCTCTTCAACCTAGCCCTATCTGACCTACTCTTTCTTGTGTCACTCCCTTTTTGGGCTCAAAGTGCCATTGATGAGTGGGTTTTTGGCAAATTCATGTGTCATTTCATAACAGGTCTCTTCACGTTGGGTCTGTACGGTAGCATATTCTTCATGGTCCTTATGACACTGGATCGCTATGTTGTCATCGTCCATGCCCATAGTATCTTTTCCAGAAATCGGTCTGTAAAAATGGGTTTGGTTCTGGCCTCATTTGTATGGATGCTCAGTCTGTTTGTATCCCTCCCTAATATTATTTTTGCCCAATCGAAACATGAGACAAACACCAAAGCATCATGCAAATCTGAATTTCCTAAGGATACAGCCTGGATGTCATTTACTTATCTTAAGATGAACCTCCTGACCTTGATCATCCCTCTGATTATTATGAGCTTTTGCTATTCCCGGATCATCCCTACTCTGCTCAGCATAAAATCACAAAAAAGGCACAAAGTCGTCAGACTCATCTTGGCTGTGGTGGTAGTTTATTTCCTCTTCTGGACTCCATACAACATTGTCGTGTTTCTTATGTACCTGCAGAAGCATGGCTATTTGCTTGCTTGTGAGTGGCATACTAGTTTAAGCCTTGCCATGCAGTGGGTGGAAACAATCGCCTTAAGCCACTGTTGCCTCAACCCTATCATCTATGCCTTTGCCGGACAGAAGTTCAGAAGAGCAGTTCTTAAAGTCCTAAAAGAGCAGTTTCCATTGTGCTTTAACCAATGCGCCACTTTCTCTCAACAGTTATCTGAACGTAGAAGTTCAGTCTTCAGCAAATCTACTGAATATTCTTCCACACAGATTGCATAGAGCAAACCTATTCCCCCAGAGTTATTTTTAGTGTTTTTTTTTCTTTACCGTCCATAAGTTCTCCTTTTTATTGAATGTATATTGAGTTCTTGAAAGTTGTCTTTGTTCTGTTTTTTGACAAATTTCTTAACAATAATGATATATGTTAAGTAGGAGAGTGCGGAAGTTGAAGTTATTGCAAATGTATTCTTTGTGCATGTATATTGCTCATATTTTAGAAATGTGAAGGATACCGATAATTAAGAAATTAATGATTGCATCAGGAATTTTAAATAAACTCACTGTTAGTCTTTGCATCAGGAGTCAAAAATTTTTTTAGTTGTGACATGCATTTAGCCTATATTTGAAATTTTGCTTTTAAGATTTTTAATATTAAATGCCATTTAATAAAATATTTGATGGATTAAAATCCATTGTCCTGGTGTTATGCATTCAAATTAATATACAGATAACACATACATTGATACATTACCTCAAAACTACTCTTATTTATATATATATAAAAAAAATCCTTGAAATATATTCCTTAAAATACTAAGGGAATGATGACGTCTCATAGTATGTGCAGGTGGGTTTATGTGTAGTGGTGGTGGGAGGGAGGTGACTGTCTGTTTGTCACAAAGAGGAACTAGTCTGACGCAGATGTGGTTTAAGTGCTTATATGTCTATGAAACATGGTGCCACAGTCTCAAGCATGTTAAGTTTATGTCAGTTTCTTTAACAATACTCTCACATTCTGAGAGACTTTTAAAGTCGCTTTTTGTGTTGTTGCCTCAAACAAACACCCATTTTTCAATATTCATATGTTTCATCAAAATAAAGTGTTTAAGGTTAATCATTCTTTCTAGATGCTTGTGATTGAAATTTTAGTTGCACTGTCATGCTAACAAGGGGGGAATATGTGGGCAGCCACATTTGGGGGAATCGATTATTGTGGCAAGGTGCATTACAGGCATTGTTTTCAATCCTGGGAGTTGCTGCTTGATTGTACTGAATCAGATAAGATATTTCTTAAATCAAATTTGAAAAGTATTGAGATTTTGTATCACTGACAGACTTTTGATAGGTGGTGAGACAATCTTTTAAAATTTGCTAAGAAATCCGAAGCCCATACTTTTTCCACCTGTGTTCATCCCTCCTTCACTCTTGTCTGAGCACACGGGTAGAAGCATTTAGCCAAGGTAGATCTAGTTGGCCACTTTCTAGGCTTCAGCGGAGCAACAGTACTCAATGCAGTAGAACAAGCAGAGTTGAAAATGAGAACCAGCTGACCAATGTTCATATCAGGTGACAAAGAGACCTCAGAATTAGAAAAAAATTGTAGAGTAAAATTTAGAATATATATATATATATATATATATATATATATATTTTCACTGCAATTGTACTTTTCACAATATTTTATATATATATATATATAGGATTAGGAGGGGAAGGCTCTGGCACAATTCAAACTTTCCACTGCAACTTTATTTTTCACAATATTTTATCATTTTTTTCATTGCTGACTTATTTCTGGTATAGTTTCTTATAATCTCCTATTTTGACTGTAATTCTGTTGGACATAATTATTTAAATTATTTTTCAAAATAGTTTGGCAAAAAATATGTTTGCAAAGCAGAGATCAAATAAATTCGTCCCGATCTGAATCAAATGATTCGCCATATACGCTTTGAAGTCCCGATCTGAATCAAATGATTCGCGATACACGCTTTGAAGTCACGATCTGAATCAAATGATTCGCGATACGCGATTCGATTGGAGCGCTTCGAAACAGTGAATCATTTTGCAACACAATGGTTCAACTGATTCGGAGTTTCAAAAAGCTCCGTTGTGTTCTTTGCTGGCTTTCTCTATATAATTTGTTGTTTGAATAACCGTGGAAATTAAATCATTACCATTAATAGGCCTAACGTAGGCCTACAATGTTTTTATTAAACTGAGATCACATTAGTTCCTTCGTATTTAAAAACATTTAATAAAAATTTTCAAAAGCACCTCCCCCCTCTGTTTTTTCACAAATCGCACCCTGTATGTATATAGCTATATATATATATATATATATATATATATATATATATATATATATATATATATATATATATATAACATAATTAAAAAACGCGAGTACACAAGAGCAATTCACAAACACCCCAGCCGGCATTTCAACGTTGATTCAACGTTGAAACAACGTCAGGCACCAGGGTTGAATCAACGTTGAATTACCAAACGATTTTGCAAATTGGATCAACGTTGATATTGTGACGTTGATTCACCGTTGAAATCACGACATTGATTCACTGTTGAAATCGCGACGCCGTTTCAACCGTCTTACCTTCATCATGGGTGAATTATGGTCGTTCTGGAGACGTTGGCTTAACGTTGAATTAGGTGTTGATTTTGAAAAGTGAATCAACGTTGATAACACTACGTTGTTTCACCGTCGTACCTTGCACCATGTATAAATACACAACTGTATGTTCAATTAGAGCCTAGTTTGCATTTAGATCAACACTGTACATTATAAAGGCTAAAAATCAAATGACTGGCAGCAATGGCTTTACAATCAACTTCAATAAACTACCAAATGCTCAAAATTGTAAAACAGCAGTTTTATTTTGGAAACATACTGTATAAAACAGATGAAAATTATCCCAAACTTTATTTTGCAGAGTATGCATGGATGTATTGTTAAAAACCTGTAGAAGAACAATCCAAATACAATAATATTTAAAGGTTTTTGTAAAATAATTTGGCATATTTTTGCATATAAATGCATATTTTGTGCTGCACTTGCAAGAGAAACCCTTGTACCTTTATGACTGAAACCAGCTGATCTTTTATTTTGGTGGAAAACTAGTTTCTGTTTTAGTAATGTGTCTCATTTTAAGAGATGTGTACATTTGTGCAGTGAAAAAATGTGTGTTGAACAGTTCGAGAATGGAACCGGCAACCAGGGACGCTGTAAGGGCAGGGAAGGTTAGGACAATTCCAAGGAACCAGCGTTAGAGGTGGCACCCCGAGGGGGGGGGGGGGGGGGGGGGGGATTTCTAACGGGAACCCCCCTGGACTCGAAGTTTTTTTTTTACCGCAGGGAACGCGGAATGTGATTTCTACCGAAGGGGAACCTAAAATGTTAGAACCAACAGCCTCGTGCATATAGTGTGGTTGTGCTTCAGGTGATCCTTGAAAGAGTCCCAGCCCTAGGTCCTTTCTGACGCCGTCCCCTCCACTCTCTCCCACTTGTGTGCTTTCTGTACTGTCCTGTATAAACAAAAACACCAAAAATAAATCCTCATAAAATATCAACTTTGATATTGTGAAATATATTTAACTTAAAACAAAATGCAAAATAAATCACACAATATTTTCACTTTACAGTTCAATAACAAGTGAAGTTGAAAACAAAGTGCACAACACTATTCATTAAACACTTATTTAATGTATTCAGATTAAAGTTTACAATATTAACAAATTATTCACAAGTAGTGTTTTTCAGAGCCCACAGTTACACTGTTTTAATCAGAACACTAGAAATACAGTGTAGTAAAACAAGTAAAATCAAATTAAGTAAATTTTTATTAAACTAAATAAAATCAAAACCTATCACAAAAAGTCAATGAATCTCTTCCAGAAGTGACAGTGCAATGCAGCAGCTGAACAATTTCTTACCAATGTTTCAATAATAAGCTGGATCCTTGATGACTCTACAAGAGGAAAGAAGAAATGGTTTACTGAAAAGTTCTTAAAAAGCAGGATTTCATTTATACCATTTCTTTAAACCAGTGGTTCTCAAACTTTTTTTTACCAAGTACCACTTCAGAAAATATTTGTCTCTCTAAGTTCCACCATAATGAACATTAAATTTCAGCAGCGTAGTAGTCCTAACTATTCAGCTACAGCTCTGGAGTTCAAAAATGAGGCAGTTTTATTCCTAATAAGAATATTTATTGTTGTCAGCCACTTTAACATTGTAAATACACAGTTTGAACATTAACACTGCACTGTGCTTACATACAGGTAAATGAAAAAACGATTAAATTAAAATGTTATAACAAAAGTTACATAACTATACTGTACTTAAATGAACATTAATTAAAAAAAAACTTACTCAAAGATTAAATGAAATTGTATTAACATTAATTAATATTTATTTTAGTGATTCCCCTGTGTAACCACTACAGGGGGCCTGACACTTTGAGAACCACTGCTTTAAACAATCCTAATTTATTTTCTCAAATTCATTTTCATTAATTCATTTAAATTGTACCGACATTTGCAATTATATGTTTCAGAAAACACTTTGAGACTATTATAAGAATAAAAACATATATAACAACACACCTAATCCATGGGATTCATATCAGGAAAATGTGGAAAAATCTCTAAAAGACAGACATTAACACATAATTTACCAGCAACACAACAACATCAGATGAGCATCTAACTTGAGCATCTGTGATAAAGCAATACAAAAATACACACACAGGTATTTATTTATCTTCTGCAGGTTACATGTCCTTTAAGCTACCCATTTGTAAACTAACGTAACGATATAACTTACTTTACTATTTTCAAAAGATAATAAAGATAGCGATTTTCTTACCTCAATTTGCCAGTATGTTTGCAGGACCTCGCAGAACACACATCTGACACTTCTTGTGTTCACATTACAGTTTTTGTTCTCCATTGACATGTCACGACTCAAATTCGCTCAAAAAAAAAAAAAAAAAAAATTAACAGGCAAATATAAAATAATTCGGGACCGACCGAGCAGTTACAACTAGCAGCAGCTCACAGTCAGCCGCCTCACTCACAGAAAGAACGATAATAACGGTCATATTTTCAAATGTAGAAAGGCGCGAACCGATTCACTGTCCAGTTTCCTGGATGACAGCCAGATTAACCAATCATGATCAAAGCAATAAAGTAAAACAACCAGTAGGAATTGTTTCAGTGTGATAAAGCAGCTAAATGTATTTAGTTTTATTGTTGTTAATGATGAGAACATATACCTTTAGATTTTAGAATAGGTATCATGATTAAAATATTGTAAAATGCTATTAAAATATAATAATAATATTAATTTAATATAAATAATTTAAAAGTTTATTAACCTTTTTCAACCATTTAGCATTAAACATTTTCAACGTTGTTTGAAAGTTAAAACAACTGACCTTATTTCAACCATATTTCAACGCTGAAGGTTGGTCGTGTGGCGGAAGTTTTTCAACCGTTCAGCTTTAAACGTTGTATCAACGTTGTTTCAACGTTGAAACAACAACTGTCATTTTTTCAACCATATTTCAACGTTGAAGGTTGATCATGTGCCGAAAGTTTTTCAACCGTTCAGCTTTAAACGTTGAATCAACGTTGTTTCAACGTTGAAACCACAACTGACCTTATTTCAACCATATTTCAACGTTGAAGGTCGGTCATGTGCCGGCTGGGACAGGACCCTACAAATAATACTGACAACCACCCAGGAGGCCCATTGTCAGTGGTGGTCAGAGTAGCTTTGTTACTGTACTTAAGTACATTTTTCAAGTATCTGTACTTTACTACGGAAGTTCTAAGCGGCCATGCATTATTTGTTTTTTTCATTCTTGTTTTCTCGTTATCTCGACATAGCCTAACCAAAGTTGTTTTCTCGTTATAACGACTTAATTTTTTGTTATCTCTACATAACCAAAGGTGTTTTCTCTTTATAACAACTTAATTTTCTTGTTATCTCTACATAACCAAAGGTGTTTTCTCTTTATAACAACTTAATTTTCTTGTTATCTCGACATAACCAATGGTGTTTTCTCGTTATAACGACTTAATTTTCTCGTTATCTCGACATAACCAAAGGTGTTTTCTCGTTATCACAACTTAATTTTCTCGTGATCTCTACACAATGACAGTTTTTTTAACAATGATTGTTTGATCTAGCTGTTGCTACAGTAACGAACTTAACTTTGACAGGCATCTGATGGACAACCAGGCGCTCTTACTGTAGCCTAGGCTATATTTCAGCAAATTTTGCTTCGCCTAGGTAATAACTACCTCAAAGAAGCACAAATAAAAATAGGTGCAAACAGAATACAGTGACGTTATCCTTGGTTTTGATAAGCAGTTATTTCATGACACAGAACGCGTTGGTGAAACTCATGCATCTAGCAAGAACACAAAATAGTCACATTGATTCAAGCATTTAACATTTATGAATTAATTAAATGTAAATAATGAACAATACTGCACAAATTATAGCGATCACGAGGAAGGTCCTATTCTATCCCAAACACGTTCAGTAAAGTGGATATACAGTATACAACGGCCCATCAGTTATTTTCAGGTCTATAGTGCCACCTGTTGCCGCAGTTTTTTAACTTCTTAGAGAACAACTTTTGTTATGTCGAGATAACGAGAAAATTAAGTCGTTATAACGAGAAAACAACTTTTGTTATGTCGAGATAACGAGAAAATTAAGTCGTTATAACAAAAAAACAACTTTCGTTATGTCGAGATAACGAGAAAATTAAGTCGTTATAACGAGAAAACAACTTCCGTTATTTTGAGATAACGAGAAAATTAATCCGTTATAATGAGAAAACAACTCATTATGTCGAGATCACAAGAAAATTATGTCGTTATAATGTGAAAACAAAAAGGAAAAAAATGATAATGCATGGCCGCTTAGAACTTCCGTACTTTAATGGAATAGTTTTATTTTAAGTAACTTTTACTTTACTACATTCCAAAGCATAAGATCGTACTTTTTACTTCACTACATTTCATAAAACATATCGTTACTCCTTATAATATATCATGTGCTCCAACACGCAGAAGTGGTGTCTGATTTAAGAACGAACTGATTCTTTTCAATTAACCTTTTAAATCGGTTCGCAAATCGCACTAAACGATTCATTCACGAATTATAATGATCCGATTGCAGCTGTTCTCGAGTCAACAACTCACTAATTCAAATGAACCGTTTAGTGCGAGTCTATAGTGAACTGAATTCACAACAGGGAGATCTTGTGAGTGCGCACGACTGATGCTGCTAAAAGTAAGTTACTAATGTCGAATTAATTATTATAACTGAAAACCATATTTAGGTCAAAACTGTCAGTTGTTTGTGAACTAAATCTGCTGTAAGGGGTGATCTATTTAGGCCCACTGGAATGCTTGAATGCAGACACATCAACATCTGTAAAATAACACAGATTAAATAAAATAACTCATGCACTTTCAAATTCCCCGCTGCCGTAACGTTAACAGTTTTATTAAAACACTACGTGTGATGTCTGTTTTTATATTATCAACAGTATATTTTTATATTGTTTGGATTACCTAGCCGAGTAGATGGATAGGCTATGAATGTTTCTTCATAACCATACTGAAAATTAAATATTGTTAGCTTATGCTAACTGTCTAGCTAACAAACTTGCTGGTGAAAAGTTGAGGTAATTTTTAGATATAAAGTCTAAATATTTTTATTCAACCACCTAGATCACCCTTCCTCAAATCTTGCCCTGGAGGTCCAATGCGCTGCAGAGTTTAGCTCCAACCCTGATCAAAGTCACCTGCCTGTGATTTTCTAATGATCCCAAAGACATTGATTGGCATTGATTAGCATGCTTAGTTGTGTTTGATTAGGGTTAGAGCTAAACTCTGCAGGAATGTGGATCTCGAGGTCCAGATTTGAGGATCCCTGACCTAGATTACATCTGGGGGAAAAAGAAAGGATGTGATGTTCAGAACATGGTAAATACAGTAATTATCAAAGTGGGAAGTGAAGCCCTCTGGGGGCATTTGGCCAGGGGTTTTTTTTTTTTTTTTACACCACAGACAAGGTTTGAGAAAAAAAAAAATCATTGTGAAAATATAATTATATTTTCCTTAAAATGTTCTTCCTAACTAAAGGCCTTATTCTCATGTCATATATAACTGTGATGTTCTGGAAAACAACAAACTTTAAAACACTTTTTTCTTACTGGTGAAAATCAGACGGTCAAATCTGTTTTCTCTTACTGTAGGTCCATCGCAGTGTAAGCTTCACAGTGAACATTACTACATCACTCTCATTAACGTAATCCATATGAACAACACAAATATATCTTGACTCCATATATTGGTTATTTTGGGAAAATCCCAGGCATTTTGAGGATATAGGATCATAAAAAATATGTGCTAATATAAAATTAAATTAAGTAGCCTATATAAAATTGCAAAATAAATCTATCTATAAGTATTTTTTTTTTTTTTTTTTTTTTACTTAAGTACATAAAAAATTGAGTACTTTTGTTCTTTCACTTGAATTTAATTGAAAAAGTACTTTTACTTTTACTGGAGTAATATTTTAATATACGTATCTGTACATTTACTCAAGTACTTGATTTGTGTACTTCGTCCACCACTGCCCATTGTTATAGCCAACTTTACATCTAGAAGGCCAGATATTCTTTGTACTGTATAATGCCAAGCTATCATACCATGTCCTTTTTTCCAGGCCAAGTCTATTAGTCCTGATTTCCACCTTTAAGATTTAGAAATTAATTAGTCTTTAAAAGTAATTCATGCTTATAACATATGTCATTATAATAGTGTATAACATGTAGACCTATAGACCTACGGAGCCATGAAACCCTGTATTTCTATATTATCTATATTATTATTATGGTTGTTATTAATAGTGAAAAAAAATCTAAAGCTTTTGAGACTAGTATTTTGTGTTATTAATTTGTCATGGGGTGGGGGGAGTTGGAGCATACAGTTTTGGAAAGACATGATGGGATTGATTGATGAAAAATTCACTTTTATATGAAATATCCCTTTAAGATTACATTAATCACAATTTAACTAATTAATTTTATTCAAGAATTTCAATAATTGAGATTTTTGAAAAGTTGAGAGTACTCTCTGTTTTGAGCCTGATAAACCTGAAAGGTTTGCATAGCACAATCTTGAAATGCATAATTAATTTTCCAAGAATAAGCATTAGTTTCACTATTTTTTCAGTTCCTGAAAACTTACTCACTGTTGAATGAGAAAAGAGCACAAATATAGTTTTTTCAGCATTACAGACATATCATTCATTGGTATGGGTTGGCATTGATTTTGAACGTTATCTATATAAACTGTCCTTTTCTAGACATTTTCTGTGGGTGGGGGGACTAATTTTAGCTCATTCAGTAGCTAACACAACCTCAAATGACTCAGAATTATTGTTTTATCTCCTCCCAGGGAATTTCTTTTGTGCATCCAAAACTGATTACCGCAGTGCGGTGACAGGAAATGTATTCAGATCTCACCTTCTCATTGCAAGTTAAACTTTGCAACAAAGCACACACACACATGCACAGGCTTCATTTAACAGGAAATTTGCTGAAGGCAAATATACAGAAAGAGGGTGAAATGTACTAGACTCACTTCCATGAACATATGAAATAAGTCTTAACATCTCAACAACAAGAGAGACAGCAATTTGTCATCATGACTGAAACATATACAGAGAGGTAAACAGAATATTTATTTATTGGATTTTCATCATGTTGTGTTTTGATCCATCATTAATACATTTTGATAAATCCTGGAGATCGACTCAAGAGCATAACCCTGTTCCTTATTAATAACAGCCCAATATATTACATTCAAGTTTTTTTTTTTTTAATTCAATTATTATATCACATACAAGTGATTTCTACTCAGAATTTCTAGTGAGTATTGTAAAACATCTTGAATGTACTGCGCAAGTACTGTAATTCACAAAAATAGTACATGTGATCATAGATACTGATGTATGATCGTGGGATTGCGGTGGGATGCTTGAAAAACCTGTGGTTAATCAACATGTCTGTTTGTACATAATTATTTTTGAAAATAATGTGGACTGGATGTGGTAGTTTTGAAGTTTTACTTCAAATCATTTCCACTGTCAAATTTTGTATTAAAAAATTTTAAAAGCATTTTTAAATGCCTACCTATTGAACATGTACCACTCATAACACCCTTAATCAGGTTTATTATTATTATTCAGGCCTACTGATTATTATTATTATTATTATTATTATTATTATTATTATTATTAATCAGGCCTACCATTATAATGTTATTACATTATTATGAATTTTTGTCTGTTGTACAGCCATTAAGCAATGAAATATAGTTACTCTCTACAAATTATTATGGTTAATTTATTTTAAGTAAATTGGCATGTGCCTTGTGACTCCCCATGATGGAGATTTGCTAAAGAATACATTGCAACTTCCTGACATTAACTTTCACACCATTTTTGCACATCAATGTGGCTTGAAAAGTCAAACAAGTGATTACGGTCCATATAAGCAGCATTTTACTAGTTTTATTCATTGTGTTTAAGTACAACTTCATTTAGTAGAAGTAGTGTGTTTTTCAAACAACTTTTTAACTTTTCAAATAACATCTGCTGTTTGTTACAGCATGAATACAACAACATTTGATTACTACGAAACAGAAACCTGCACGACTACAGATTTACAGATGAATACAGATCTCAAGGCTGCCATTTTCTACATGGTTTTTGGACTTGGCCTTATTGGCAACATCACCATCTTATGGGTCCTCTTGAAAATCATGCACATGAAAAATATGACAAATCTCTGCCTGCTCAATCTCGCTCTGTCAGACCTACTAATGGTCCTCTCACTGCCCTCCTGGGCTCTCTATGTTCAGGGCCATTACATAAAGGCCAATGAGATGTGTAAAGCAATGGCGGGTACATACCAAGTGGGATTTTACAGTGGAATCTTATTTGTTACCCTGATGAGCGTGGATCGCTACTTGGTCATCGTACATGCTGTTGCAGTGCTGGGAGCGAAAATGCTGCGTTACGGAATTATAGTTAGTCTCATTATTTGGATGGTTTCAATCTGTGCTGCCCTTCCAGAGGCCATCTTTGCAGCAATGGTCACAGAGGACAGTATCACCAGCTGTCAGAGAGTTTATCCTGCTGGGTCAGCCCAAAAGTGGAAGCTCTTCCGTAACTTTGGTGAAAATACAGTAGGACTGTTCATCTCTTTGCCCACTTTAACCTACTGCTACATCAGGGTACTAATGGTTGTGAAAAAGACAAAAAACTCAAAAAAGGAACGGGCCATAAAGCTCATCTTAGGCATTGTCATCGTGTTTGTGGTTTTCTGGGTGCCCTACAATGTGGTGGTGTTCCTGAAAACCTTGCAGGAGTTTGGCATTCTAACTAGCTGTGAGGCTTATCGTCATATCAGCATGGCCATGGACTTGACAGAGACAATCGCACTTACTCACTGCTGTGTAAATCCCGTCATTTATGCTTTTGTTGGAGAAAAGTTCAGGAAATGCCTAGCAAGTATGTTTTCAAGATATCTTGTGTGTGTGAAGACCTACCAATTGACATCTACACAATCCAAAGTTTCAGAGAATGAAACTTCCAACACAGCTGTTTTTTTTACATCTACCAAAAGTACAAAAGTTTAGATGGGACATGCAACAATTTTTTTTTTATCCTTTTTGTAAATATTGTGGTAATCATTTAAGTTGTTCATGCATTGTACCATATAATGCGTTTGTTCTGGTTATACTACATCAGTTAGTGAAACTAAATGTCATTGTTAAAAAAGAACCATCATATAAGTATGTGAAATTATACAAAGATATGAAAATTCCTGCTTCAGGTTGGTGGGGCAAGAGATGTTTTCTGCAATCTAGTGTTTATGAATAAATTAGTGTCTTTAACACTGGCTTAAAAATGAAATGATGCATTAAATTTAATGAATTTACAAGTGATCTAATATTAATAATATATCTGTTCCTCAATATCTCTGAGGCCTCATCACATGACCTGCTAAAAACATCACTGTTTCCATATAATTGTCATTAACCACAGGAATAGAAATAAACATCCTTAACCACACATACGTCAAAGGCAAAACCAAACACAAAACATTGTCCCCTCACATGGGCTAAAAGAGTATGTGTGAGTGCAGTATTGATATATGGAGGAACTTTATTTTGAATGTATTCTTTACTGAACTGATGTCTGTGAATATTATATATTCCTAATGTCTGTTAAATTTTATGCTTAAAGTACTTATTTCAAATGCAATGATAATAATGTCAAGATGTTTATCAATATGTAAATAAACAATTCAATAAAACCATTAAAATCTGTATATTGTAATGCTATTGCTTACCACAAGAGCCCTCCCTAACACATTTGGCACTGCATGCTTACACTTACTTTAGTTTTAAATCATAGACAAAAAAATATTCTAGTAACAACACTGTCTCTGTAGCCTCACATAATATTGAATTATGAAATTTTAAACATAAGAAAATATCCAA
The DNA here is from genome assembly GCF_018340385.1 of Cyprinus carpio. Lineage (NCBI taxonomy): Eukaryota > Metazoa > Chordata > Actinopteri > Cypriniformes > Cyprinidae > Cyprinus > Cyprinus carpio. The sequence continues at coordinate 3,771,454 of NW_024879345.1, read as the reverse complement.
ATTAAGTGGCATTTTATTGCATAACAATGTTCGCAATGACATTTGGACCATGGAATTTCAGATTTGATATTAGAGACATTGTATTACCTTTATGGGGGTGTATTTACACACTATTTTTCATATACATGGTCAACAAAGATTGTACCTTTAGGGGTACAACAGCTTTTCACTAGGGCAGTATCCTCAAACGGAAACCTTTGTACCTCTTTTACCCCTAAAGGGTGCATATTAGCACCTTACAGTGGTAATATGTACCCTTATCCATGCTGATAATGAAAAAGATGCATTGGTATCAGGATTCATAGACATTCTGAACTCTATTGGGGTTAGACAACACGTCTCAGGACCTACTCATTGTCGAAATCATACTCTAGATCTAATACTGTCACATGGAATTGATGTTGATAGTGTTGAAATTATGCAGCCAGGCGATGATATCTAAGATCATTATTTAGTTTTGTGCAAACTTCATATAGCTAAAACACTCAATTCTTCTTGTTCTTGTTACAAGTATGGTAGAACCATCACTTCTACCACAAAAGACTGCTTTGTGAGTAGTCTTCCTGGTTTATCCCAATTCCTTAGCATATCCAAAACCTCAGAACAACTTGATGTAACAGAAACTATGGACTCTCTCTTTTCTAGCATTTTAAATATAGTTGCTCCTTTACGCTTAAGGAAGATTAAGGAAAACAGTCTGACACCATGGTATAATGAGCACACTCCCACCCTAAAGAGAGCAGCCCGGAAAATGGAGTGCAGCTGGAGGAAAACAAAACTAGAGATATTTTGTATTGCTTGGCAGGAAAGTAACCTATCCTAAAGAAAAGCAGTAAAAACTGCTAAATCTGATCACTTTTCGTCTCTTTTAGAAGAAAACAAACATAACTTAATGCTTATTTATTAATTTTATGGTATTTATTCAATACAGTGGCTAAATTAACAAAAAATAAAGCATCAACAAGTGTTGACATTTTCCACTGGATAATGAGTAATTTCTTACTACTAAATTCTGAAAAAAACAGAGGTGTTAATTATAGGACCTAAAAACTCTGCATGTAATAACCTAGAACACTGTCTAAGACTTAATGGCTGCTCTGTCAATTCTTCATCATCAGTTAGGAACCTAGGTGTGCTATTTGATAGCAATCTTTCCTAAGAAAGCCACGTTGCTAGCATTTGTAAAACTGCATTTTTCCATCTCAAAACTATATCTAAATTACGATCTATGCTCTCAATGTCAAATGCAGAAATGTTAATCAATGCGTTTATGACCTCAAGGTTAGATTATTGTAATGCTTTGTTTGGTGTTTGTTCTGCACGCTTAATAAACAAACTCCAGCTTGTTCAAAATGCAGCAGCTAGAGTTCTTACTAGAACCAAGAAGTATGACCATATTAGCCTGGTTCTGTCAACACTGCACTGGCTACCTATTAAACATTGTATAGATTTTAAAATCTTGCTTATTACTTATAAGGCCCTGAATGGTTTAACACTTCAGTATTTGAACGAGCTCTTGTTACATTATAGTCCTCCACGTCTGTTGCATTCTCAAAACTCTGGCAATCTGATAATATCTAGAATATCAAAATCAACTGCGGGCGGCAGATCCTTTTCCTATTTAGCGCCTAAACTCTGGAATAACCTACCTAACATTGTTCGGGAGGCAGACACACTCTTGCAGTTTAATTCTAGGTTAAAGACCCATCTCTTTAACCTGGCTTACACGTAACACACTAATACGCTTCTAATATCCAAATCCATTAAAGGATTTTTAGGCTGCATTAATTAGGTAAACCGGAACCAGGAACACTTCCCATAACACCCAATGTACTTGCTACATCATTAGAAGAATGGCATCTACGCTAATTTTAGTCTGTTTTTCTCTTATTCCGAGGTCACCATAGCCACCAGATCCAGTCTGTATCCAGATCAGATAGTCACTGCAGTCACCCGGATCCAGTACGTATCCAGACCAGATAGGGGATCTGCACCTAGAAAGGACCTCTGCAGCCCTGAAAGACAGCGGAGACCAGGACAACTAGATGAGCCCCAAATACAGATTCCCTGTAAAGACCTTGTCTCAGACGACCACCGGGACAAGACCACAGGAACCTGTTAAGTCCTCTGCACAATGTGACATTGCTGCAGCCTGGAATTGAACTGCTGGTTTCGTCTGGCCAGAGGAGAACTGTCCCCCCGACTGAGCCTGGTTTCTCCCAAGGTTTTTTCTCCATTCTGTCACCGATGGAGTTTTGGTTCCTTGCCGCTGTCACCTCTGGCTTGCTTCGTTGGGGACACTTCATTTACAGTGATATCGTTGACTTGATTGCAAATTATTGCACAGATACTATTTAAACTGAACTGAGATGCATGATGACATCACTGAATTCAATGATGAACTGCCTTTAACTGTCAGTTCTTCATTATTGGCACACTGTTTTCCTAATTAATGTTTTTCAGTTGCTTTGACACAATCTGTTTTGTTTAAAGTGCTATATAAATAAAGGTGACTTGACTTGATTTGACTTAAGGTAACGATATGTATGGTATTATGGTATTATGATGAACACTAGAGTTAAAGAAGGTAAAAAGTTGTCCCTTTGAGGGTGCTTTCAACTGACAGGCTGCTGTACTCTGTCACAATCATTCTGGGAAGGAACGAGAAGATGCAGGGGAATACTGCGATTGAGACTTTAATCCAACAATCCAAGACATATTAACACAGGAACTCAAGGAAGACATTTAACAGCAGACACAGACTCGGGAAAATACAGGGCTTAATTAGACAAGGAAACTAATGAGGGAACACCTGGAAATAATGAACATGACGACATGAGAGAAAACACAGCTGGAACCAAATAAACATAATAAGGACAGCAACAGGAAACATGACCTAAAAAGGGAAACAGGAACTAACACAGGGGTAAAAAAAGGAAACATAAGTCCACATCAATGACATACCCCTAAAGGTACTTTTTTGTTTGTTTGTTTTTGCACTTTTTTTCCTGAGTGTATTGTATATACACAGTCTTTTGTTTATTTTTGTCAAATACCTGAATGATGAATGAATTAAATATATATATATCAGGGCTGTCAAATGATTAATCACGATTAATCACATCCAAAATAAAAGTTTTGTTTACATAATATATGTGTGTATACTGTGTAAATTTATTATGTATATATAAATACACACACATGCATGTATATATTTAAGAAGAATATGTTATGTTTATATATTAAATATATTTATATATAATATAAAATATAAAAATATAAATCTATAAATGTATATACACATGTAAATATTTTCTAAATATATAATTTATGTTTGTGAATTTATATATACATAATAAATATACCCTGTACACATACATATATTATGTAAACAAAACTTTTATTTTGGATGTGATTAATCGTGATTAATCATTTGACAGCCCTAATATATATAGCAATATACACACACACACACACACACACACACACACACACACACAAAAAAAAGCAAGATCAACTCAATAATGCATCAATAATTTATTTTATATATTTATAGCTTGTTTAGTATAATTTTATTTACTTACTTATTTGGCCATGTTGTTTGTCATCCTAATCTGTAAAGCATCAGGAAGTTTTGGAAATAGCTTATTGTAAAACTGTGAACATAACTGAAGTTTCAGGGAAGTAACTTTACCCTAACCTTTATCTATACCTTTAAACAGCAGAAAACCACAGGTTTGTGAAAAAACATGCTTTGCAGAGTGAGGCGGATTTCCTGTGTTCTTTGGCTCTGATCCAAACAGTACATGAAGACTGCTGACATGACAGTGTTATTTCAAGTACCATCAAACAGACTCAGAAAAGAAATCCCAAAAGTATTTTTTTTAAATATATATATATATATATATATATATATATATATATATATATATATATATATATATATAAATATGACCCTACCCCAAACTGTTGTAACACACAGTTATGTTACATTAATGAAAGCATTTTATAGTAATCATGCCCAATCTATCAGAATTTAATGAAAAGATAATCTAAAACAATGTGTCAAAAACCTTGCAAAAATGGTCTAAAAGAAATGGCTTATATTTTCTGTCTATAACTACATTCAGTATTTATCTTAATCTACCAGCAGGATATTTTTGATCGACTATTTGATGCAAGGCATGATGCAAGTTTATTCATTGATGTTCTTGATTGGACTTTGTAATCACACATAACCACTTCCTCCATGTGATTTTTATCTGCATGCAAATGGTATGGTTAAGACCACATTCTGGGATGATCAACACACAAAAAAGAAAAGAAAAAATTGTTTAACCAAAGACAACTATGCTGTATCCTAAGCAGTTGTAGTAAATTAAAGCTCAAAAGGGAAATGTATATAAATAATTACAATTAATTATGATTAATTACAATTATTTATATGAGCTACCAGTAGTAACTGTAGCAGAATTTAATTGCCATCAATTAATTGTTCGTCCAGCGAACATTTAGCATAATTTCATATCAACTCTAAAAAAGGATATTTTCGTGGCCACAGAAAATATTTTCATACAGTATTAATGCATTAGAGCATGTAGCAAAATCGGAATTGTAAAGGGACATTAATTTGTAAGGCAGAATCATTTAGTTTTATTAACTAAACACTAACGCAAACTAGTCTAACAAACAAACATACAATCACTCATACAGGGGAAAGGGCAAAATGAGATTTGGATGAAACCATCAGGAAAACCAGAGAATGAAGCTATGAAAAGAGTCAGTTAACCACCTGAGTAAAACCATACACGCTGTTTATAACGGGGTCTATAGATTATACTAAACCTCTGTTTTGTTTAGTTAAATGTATGATACTTGCATTTCCTTGGCCTGGAATGAGCGCCTGGATGTAAAGTCTTGATGGTTTAGAGGTTCGGTGGTGTAGGAGTCGCGATCACGTTCTTCCGGTTTTGAAGAGTGATGAATTCCAAAGATGTCCTGACTCGATGGTGATTGGGAGTTTCTTCCCAGTGGAAAGTGAAAAGAACTAAGAGAGATGTCAGCTGATATCCTAAGATCTTTGGTGAATGGAAAGTCAAGGCACGAGGCCTGGCACAGACTTAGGGGTCCAAGAGAGTTCTAGCTCATCCTTTCATCCCCCTAGGATCTAAAAGAACCACAGACTGAAGGTGGGTGACTGATGTGAGGCCTTTAAAGTCTGAGAAGGTTCACGCCTCTCAGGATGGGCTTGTCCAATGAGAAAGGATGAAATTCCAAGCAGAAGGTTGGAACTAATGAAGAGTTTTACAACCCTTTGTGTGAAAGCATGACAATTTGCAAAATGGAGTGGGGGTTCAAGAGAAGGATATTTATTGCTTATGTACCGACATATAATATACACTCTCGTTTAGATCATCAGAAGACAAAATCATAGATACTAAATATGGTAAGATTACATATAGGTAAAATTACATGAATGAGTAGTTCTATCACAAGCATGCATAAAACAGTACAAGAACAGTAACAACATACACAATGACCTGAAGTATATGTGTGTTCATTCAAAGAAAGGTTTTTCTATTAATTAATTAAAGAAGAGTTTTTATAGCAGTATAGCCGCATTTCCACCGCTGAAACTTTACACAGGAACTAGGGACTTTGGGCTGGTACTCGGTGTGTTTCCACCGCAAGAACCTGGATCTAAATAAAGTTCCGGGTAGAAAAATGCCCCTCAGAAAGTCCCTGCTCACGAGGTTTTACTTTTTCAAAGGTCCAGAACTTTCGGGGGTGGGACTTGGGTGCTAAACATGCCGATTGGTTGAGTTCACGCAGCATTGTGATTTCAATCACCATTTATTCTGATCATTTTCAAAATATTACTGTTATTGTGTCATTAAATGTAGTTTTAAAAGTATTTCAGGCAAGAATGTAGTTGTTTAAAACTCAAATCTGTGGTTTATTTATAAAGACAGCATCCATTTAAAAATCTGTTTCTCCGATTTCGGAGACGATCAGCTCCATGCGATCAGCGGGAGCTGAGTGCTCATGTATCCGCCTAGAGCAGTCTCAAGTCTGCTAGACCTTCTGACATTTGCCGCTGGCTCTGATATCTCTTTAGTGGTTAAACATAAAATAAAATTCATTTTGGGTAAATCTGACAGGTAGTCTTTATTCAATTTATCTATATGTTAAAATTAAAATAAAAAGAGGAAATTTATATAATATTTAGTTTCATTGTAAAGTAGGCTGTGTATATACACATTTCCCTGAACTAAGTACATTTCTGCGGCTATTATTATGTTTAAATGAAAACGAAAGGAGGCAGTGGTATTTGATATCATATTTCGTCTAATTGTAAATATACAGTGAGGAAAATTGCAGTAGCCAAGGCGAGCTAACTGATGTTATCTAGTACGCTGCTGTTTGCAGAATTACCGGATTTGCTTCATTTCATCCACGTGAGATCACACTCCCGAGTCGAACTCGCAAAGTCCGAACTACAGAGGATGCAAGTCCGAAATTTGCGTACTTTGAATTGAGAAACACGCGCAGGCTTACGTCACCAGACTATTTGCCTAATCTTCACGGTACTTTAGACCGCAGTGGAAACGCAGAAAGCAACAGGTCTGGGGAGAAATAGTTCCTGGGGAAAAAAGTTCCTGGTACAATTGTTCCGGGTAATTTCGGTGGAAACACGGCATATGTTTCAAAGAGAACTCTGCACATACTCTTAGGCCATAAAAGTTCTATTTCAAGCATACGTTTCGGTGTCTCACTATGGGATATGCCCCTTCCGCGTATTCCTCAGAAGCCCAATACCATTACGCCAGCCCCAATTGGCTGGCAGTCATGACGTTGCGTCTGGGAGTGGCTCCCTCCTCTTGGTATAAAACGAGCGACGCAACGTCACTACGACATCCAAAAACCTCTTCTCGCTTCACACCAGAAGCCTACCCAACTCTGATAGCCATCGACTAGTCTCCACGCTGGTTGCTGGCTTATCATTCTGGTACTGTGCTTATAGTCGATCTGTTGGCCACCACGCCGCTTTCGCCTACCCTTCAATTGGCATTCCAGCTCACTGTTAGTGTCATTCAGTACCGCAACTATGGCTGCAGCAATGCAGACTAACGTAGCTAGCGAGGGAGATCCGCGGCTTTGCTCATGCGGGAACAAGATCTCATGCAAAGACACACACCAGGTCTGCTCTGCATGTCTTGGGCTGAAACATGCTCAAATGGCGGTCGATAGTCCCGGATCCTGTGAGCACTGCGCGCGTTTCATCATGAAGAGCCTCTGTCGCAGGTTAGCACGCCAAGCTAGCTTGTCTGGCCATGATCCCCTCATGTCAGCTAGTCCCGCTCCGGTTTCCGCCCCTCAGGTACCCATTCCTGTAGAGCTGCCCACCACAGCAACTCTATCGTGGGGTGAACAACTGGATGTTTGCACCCCTTTGCCCAGTGTCCTCAGCACAGACGAGGAGGAGGAGGAGGACGCATTTGAATTTAAGGAAGAGGTGCAATTGGATTTCCTTCTCTCTGATTTCAAGGATTCCCCTTTTCTCCCCCCTGCACAATCGGCACAATCCCTCGCTACGGCGGGATCCACGGAGGAGGCAGGCGGGGCACCATCCTCTCCGCTTCTTAGTGTGGATCTGCAAGATGTGTGCAAACGCGCTGCAGAGAAACTCAATATTCCGTGGCCGACCGTAATAGCTGAGACTGCAAAGTCGCGTTATGAGGGGAAAAGGCTGCTGAGAGATAAATGGGCAGCGAGACAACTCCTTCCAATCTTTCCAGAGCTTCTGGAAGAGGTTTCTGTCATCTGGAAGGACAACCCTTTTACTAGTAAAATGCCCATGCAAGGGGGATCTGCGCTCGACGTGGAGGGTATGGAGAAGGAGGGCCTTCTTCGCATGCCCCCCATGGAGCCTTTAGTATCTGCATCCAAAGCGTACGGCGGCTGCAAACCCAACGTTGCCATCAAAAACGGACCGCTTCCAGTCAAGCATGACGGAGCGCGCTTACAAAGCAGTCGCTCTCTCAGTCCGGGCCATGAACGCCATCTCTTTGCTCACCGCATACCAGACGAGGTGTCTGCCACGCCAAGTCAGACACAGTGGGAAGAAACACAGATCTCTCGCTCCGTCTTCAGAGATGTGCCGTTCAGGCTGCGGGCAAGGCCATGGCCACAATGGTCATTCAGGAGAGAGGACACTGGCTTTATTTGGCGAATCTCTCTGACAGAGAAAAGGAAGCCATCTTAGATGCACCGGTCATCGCAAAAGGCATTTTCGGTTCAGCGCTGACACGGATGCAGAAGAGATGCGAAGAGAAGAAAAGGGATGATGAGGCCTTGCAGCTCTGCATGCCCAGAAAGACGCAAACCGCGCCCCCGCCACCTCCTCAGCAGACGTTTGCGCAGGCTACAGCTCGCCCACCCCCCAGCTTTCGTATTCCTAGGTGACAGAGACCGCGTGTGAATGCAGCAATGGTTCAGAGCGGCGCACCAGAACAGAAACCCGCCTGGCCCAGAAAAAATTATCCGCCCGCGACAGCTCAGAAGGTCCAACCGGCCCCTCACCCTACCCAGGTAATGAGGAGGAAGAAAAAGGCCATTTGAGGGGGTCTTCATGAGGGAAGGGGGCTCACAGCCCCCCCGTTCCCTAGTCCCCGACCCTCACTTGTTCAGCGTTCAACAGAAAAGTTCAGAGTTCAGATGTTTACAGATGTTCTGTGGGGAAACCAGAGCCAAGTTGGTCCAGGGGATGCAGAGCAGTGAAGAGAACGAGAGACGATGCAGTGGTGTACACCCACCCACTAGTCACAAGCACTTTACATGCTCAAAGTTCAATAAAGTTTTCACTGTTTCCCCCACAAATGTTGCAAAACATAATGCCCCAAAAAATGTTGCAAAACACTTTATCAGAACACAACGTAACACCACCTCGTGAGTCATGGCTCCGCTGAAGGTGGTGAGCCACATAAACTCTGTCCAAGCGATAAGTGTTCGCGCATGCGCAGTACAGACAACAAACCCGTTTTCAACTCGGCCATACGATGGCGCCGGAATGCTGCAAATAAACTATTGGCGAGAATGCACGCAGTCTCGTTGGGTGCTGAGAACAGTACAAAACGGTTACAGACTGCAGTTTGCCACTTCTCCCCCGAATTCTCACCCATTCTACACTTCTGAAACTGGTGCGCCCAGGCGATTGGTTTACATCAATCGACCTGAAAGATGCATATTTTCACATTAAAATATATCCACCCAACAGGAAATTTCTTCGGCCTATAATGATACTGGTGGCTCCGCAGTGGCCAGGGAAATTTTGGCTGGCGGAGATCATACATATGCTGTATGCAGAGCCGTGGTCCCTGCCACAGCACAGGGATCTGCTGTCACAGGCGGGAGGGGAGATATTTCATCCTCATCCAGAACGCCTGGCACTGTGGGCCTGGCCAGTGAGTGGCTAAATATGAATGCGGCTGGTCTGCCAGACAGTGTCATCAGAACTATACAGAATTCCAGGGCCCTGTCCACTCGGTCACTCTATGAATGTAAATGGGGCGTGTTTGAGCGTTGGTGCGTGGCTAGACACGTAATCCCCTTTCAGTGTTCAGTGGCAGTTATTTTATCGTTTCTGCAGGATATGATAGATCAGGGTAAAGCATTCTCAACAATAAAGGTGTTTTGATAACAAAACTGTGGGGCAGCACCCTTTGGTATGCCGGTTTATGAAGGGTGCGCGTCGCGCTTTGCCAGTCTCAAAACCGATCTCTCCATCATGGGATCTGGTTCTGGTGCTTGATGCGCTTTCTGTGTCTCCATTTGAGCCACTGGACAAAGCTGACCTGAAATTATTGTCGTTTAAGACGGCGCTGCTGTTAGCTTTGGCTTCAGCGAAGCGCGTAAGTGAAATTCACGCACTTTCTGTGAATTCAGCGTGTACGCAATTTATGCCAGGGTCGCAGGGGTGCCTTTGAAACCTAATCCTGTTTTTATGCCCAAAGTGGTAAATTCTATTGTTTCTCTCAAGTTAAGAGCCTTTAACCCACCGCCTTTTGCTTCAGCAGAACAGCAAAGGCTGAATACGTTATGTTCGGTGTGTGCTTTGCGCATTTACCCTGAGAGGACTAAAGGGTTCAGAGAGAGTGATCAGCTGTTTGTGTCTTGGGCGAGATACAAGACATGGGGAAGCCGATTACTAAACAGCGTTTATCCCACTGGATAGTGGAGGCAATTTCTCTTGCATATTCCAGTACGCCTCCGTCTGGTTTACGTGCTCATTCAACGAGAGGAATGTCAACTACATGGGCCCCCTTTAAGGGGGTCACGTTACAAGATATCTGTGAAGCGGCGAGTTGGTCCTCACCGCACACATTTGCGAGGTTCTATAAACTGGATGTTACAGCTCAAACGTTTGCACATGCCGTTTTGAGCGTTGGATCTTAAGTGTTGACCAGCCCTATAATAGTTTCTTTGGTTGGCAGGAGACTTCGAGACAGGCTATCTGGCAATACGGGAGTTAGGATATCCCATAGTGAGACACCGAAACGTATGCTTGAAAGAGAACAATAGGTTACTTGCGTAACCCTGGTTCTCTGATAGCATTAAGTGAGGTGTCTCACCAGAACACCCTCCTTGCTGTGTGAAGCGAGGAAGAGGTGTGCTTGTTTTGAATGTCGTAATGACGTTGCGTTGCTCGTTTTATACCAAGAGGAGGGAGCCACTCCCTGACGCAACGTCATGACTGCCAGCCAATTGGGGCTGGCGTAATGGTATTGGGCTTCCGAGGAATACGTGGAAGGGGCGTATCCCATAGTGAAACACCCCACTTAATGCTATCAGAGAACCGGGGTTACGCAAGTAACCTATTGTTATCTGGTCTGGCTGAGGTGTCATGGTTGCCATGGTAACCAGGGATCTGGAGTCATTCGCAGACATCCTGGCACCTAGTATGTTTATAGGGGTCTGTGAATATTTGTTAATCTAGTGAATAATTGATTTGTTAAATCAAATGAAAAATGGTGTTTCTGATTGGTTCAAATGTTACACAGTCAAAGGGAAATGTGCAAAATATTAAAAATGCACGATAAAACAATTCACCTACTCTACAGTAATACAGTAGAATTCACTAACACAATTTACAATTTACAACATAATTTTGTTCTGGTCCTCTATTATGATTCTCAACGCCAATTAAGTGCTGATATTTTCACTGTTTCTATCACAGTGCTTGTGTTCCCAGTCCTCCAGACCAGTGTTAGTAGTGCAGAGTAGAAACAAAGTTTGTTATTTTGCCTGCAGCTAGCAAATTAGCAACTTATAAGTAGCGTATGGTACGCAATATGATATCAATGAGGAAAGTAATATTTGTGATGTTTTCCTGCTTAAAATTTGACACTATTACAGTATCAATAAACATTTTTATATATTTTTTTTTCATTTATGTATTACAATGCAACATTGTACCACAACGGACAAATTGAAACATTCAACATTTTCATGCAAAAATTGGTTTGAAATGGTAAATGATAAAGACAGTAATGCAGCTTCTAGTGAGCTGATAAAGATGTTTCAACAGCTTGTTTTTAAATATTCTAAAGGAAAAAAGGTAAAGCCTAAAGGCAAAATCCCTCTACCTTGGTTAAATGATAATCTATGGAAATTGATGAGAACTCGAGATTCAGCATTAAAAAAGTCCCATAAAATGGGACTCACAACTGATCGCCTGATCTATAATGGACTTCGAAATAAAGTCACTTAACAGCTAAGACAAGCAAAAGCAATGTTTTTTTCTGAATATAATTAAACAAGCAAAGGGCAATTCTAAACAACTTTGGCAAACTATAGACAAATTAACTGGAAAGATGCAAACTAAGAGTGGAATAATAGAGCTGAAAATAGATGACAAAAATCACAAGGATGGTCTAACAGTAAAACTATTATAATAACTATTTTAATAACTATTTTATTGATTCAGTGAATGAAATTATCCAACACGCCTCTGGATTGCCTCATCCTTGTTCATCACCTCAGCCCTCCATTTATGATCATGAGGTTCTGTGTTTTAAACACATTGATTATTCTAAAACAGATAAAATAATACAATCCTTATCTAACTCAAAAACTAAAGATTTCTGGGGACTTGATAGCTCTCTCATTAAAAAATATAGGGAGATTTTTACACCAGCTATTACATATATTGTGAATAAATCTATTGATGATAGTATCTTCCCAAGTGTCTTTAAAACAGCAGTTATAACCCCAATTTATAAATCTGGAAGCAAAAATGAAATAAGTAACTATAGCCTATAGCATCTAAAATTCTTGAGAAAGCCATTATAGAGCAGCTAACCAATCACTTAGACTGTAATAATTTGTTGCACTCCATGCAGTTCGGTTTTAGACGCAACCATTCCACCGACGCAGCCTGCTGCTATCTGATAGAAAACATAAAGGCCGACTTGGACAGAGGGGGCACGGTGGGTGCCGTGTTTTTAAACTTGCGAAAAGCCTTTGACACGGTAAATCACCGTGTCCTTCTGTCTAAGCTCTCTAAGTATAATCTGTGCATGGAGATATTGCATTGGATACAATCATATCTCTCAAATCGGATGCAATGTGTGAGGATAAAAAATGTATTGTCCTTTCTGAAGCCCGGCACAACCGGGGTCCCACAAGGATCAATTCTGGGACCCTTGTTGTTCAGTATTTACATCAATGATCTTCTGGCTGTGTGCAAGGGCGTAGACATCATCATGTACGCAGATGAGTAAAATTAAGTAAAATTATTTCTCTGGCCACGAAAAATAATTTTACTACTAATACGTTGCTCCCAGAGCATGTAACGAAACCGGAACATTAAAGTGACCTTGTCCTGTGAGCAGCAAACACAGACAACCAAGTGTGAATACATATGGGTGTTTATTAAAATACACTACAGGGGAACATGTAACATCTGACTAGACACAAACTTACACACATTAAAGATAGATGCCAACGCAAGGAAGGCATGGATATAGAGAGAGAGAGAGAGAAAGAGAGAGCTCGCACTGGAGAGAGTGAGAGAGCGAGCGAGCGCTCACGCGCAAGAGAGTGGAGAGTCATGGCAGTATTTACTCATAAACTAAATCACAACCTGTTAAGAACCATCAAAGAATCTCATCACCTTAATTAAAAGGGGTCATAGCCTAGAAGCGCATCTAAATAGTTAACAAGCAGTTACTTGCATTGGTTCTGTAGTTGCTGAGTAAAGTGTCCCGGTGCATGTATACTGCGTAGATTCCTGTTGAATCCTGTTTGGAGTGAAACCTTTGTCATTTCATCCATGGGTTGACCGCTCCAAAGTGAATCAACAAAGTTGCTGAAAACTGCCAGAAGATCGGACTCCCCCCGGAAGGGGAGTCGCGAGGTGTCCAAGGTGATGGGTGTCCCCAGGGAACCGCAAGTTAAGAGAAGACTTAAGAGAGGAACCTTTTGGGTGTGGAAGAGGTTTTATCTGGTTTCCCAGTAACACCCCTTTTGGTTGGATTGACCAATAACAAGGCATATAGTTTCAGCGGGAAAGTGTTTCTTTGTCTCAATGACACCTGAGTTGCATAATTTAAGGCAAACCGAGAGGTTTAATTAGGTACCAAGAAAGATATGCAAGACAGATAGAAACATAAAGATACATTCTTATCCTTGAATATAGGCACTTAGAGGTCAACTAACACGACTAGAGAATCATAACTATGCTAATATGAGCTGGGAAACATACAAACACACAGGAATATATCGTATACATTTGGAATGGGTTATATCCTGAGTTAAATTCAGGAAGGTTTGTGTGTGTGTGTGTGTGTGTGTGCGAGCGGCATGGAGAGGTCTTTTCCTCTGCATGCTTTGGCCATTAAAGCTGATTGAGATCTCTTTGAAGCTTATGAGTCCGAGCTAGGAATGTAGAGGTGTTCCTGGTGATGCTCAAACAGGCCCCTAAAGGTGTCAATGGCACAGTTTGATGCAGACTCATTGGCTCTAAGCTGTGATTTACATGAGGTCAGTCGGTAACACTTTATAATAATGTTCTGTTATAAGTCATTTATAAATTATTAGTTAATGATGAACTAATCATTTACAAAACATAACTATGCATTCATAAATGATTAATAAGTAATAAGTTAACATTTTAGTAATGTTTTATTAATTCAGTTATAAGTCACTTATAAGTTATTAGTTAATGATGAACGAATAATTTACAAAACATGATTATATGTTCATAAATGATTAATGAGTGGTATGCTAACGATTTACAAATGTGTTGTAAGTTATCTTAAAAAAAGTTAAAATCATGAAATAAATCAAACAGATCATTAGTAGATGGTTTATAAGTTATTAGTTGATACATTATTTATCACTTATAAATCACTGAAGTATTTCTGTCAAAATTGTTTTGTATAATTATCTCAATAAACAATTGTTAATCATGAACAAATGATTAACCATTAGTAATTGATCAGTATATGATTTATTGGCAAATTTGTTAGCTGGTCTGTGTTCAAAAGCACAAACATGCAGGTATGCTAAAGCACTATTTTTAATTCATTTGAGTAATTCACTATAAGTAATTCATTTGTTTTGAAGTTGATAAACATTTATAAATGCCTTAGTCATGTGATTCCAGTGGCTTGTGTTAAATCCTTTCACTCATCAGCACAGACTTGTGTTCTGTGTGGAGTGTGTGGGATCTAGTGATAAAGTGACCCTCTCGACCGCTTTTACCTTCCACTGAAGCTCACATCAGGTGCAAAGTGTTAAATACTCCATGTGTGTCAGAGAAGACAGCTGTCTATACCCTCACCAGTCAGTACTTAGTACACACTACAAAGTGTTCAACACCTGTTATAGATTATGTGTAAACGCATGAATAAATCATTTACAAAGCTTTCTGCATCCCCTAATCTAAAGTGTAAACTATTCATCACTTGTAAATGTGTTACATATCATTTGCAGGCCTTTCTTACCTGTTACAAGTTATTTGTATATGTATACAAGTCATGTATAACACTTTCTGTATCCCCTAATCTAAAGTGTAAACTATTCATCACTTTTAAATGTATTACATATCATTTGCAGATCTTTATAAATTATGTACAAACTGCAGTTTGTAAATTTACCATGTACAGTATTTGCCATTTGCAAAGGTTGTGGTATACCTTTTAGTTACAGGATATACAAATCTACACAAATCCCTTACATGATATTTAAATTATATTTTTTTTATGCAAATATATTTTACTATTATATAGATATATTTGAGCCCTTAACTCACTCCTTATACACAACGTTTTAGCCACTTCACAAAAATAAAAACTCAATATAGATATATTGACAGTGACTATTATCTTAGTTAATATACTATTGTATAAAAAAGATAATTTTAAGCTCCCTACTCCACCCTATAATCTTACACATAACCATTTTGACAATATACAAAGTGTAACAGGCAGATAGATGTACGTTAGTCACAATAATTTATTTAAAACATTACAAAAAGCAGTATAAAGAACAGATAAAACGACGCATGTGCTACATTACCAGTGTTCTGACAGCAAAACAATTTTGTGTGAGTTACAGAATGAAATTAAAGTGTTTAATCGCTGCGAACATTTTCTTGATCTGCATTTCCATCCTTCAAAGTGTCGCGCTGCATCTCACTCAACACAATTTGGCATGTCGCAAACAATCTATGGTGGTCGCAAATCACAAGTGACAGCCAATAAGGAGCGAGGTTTGACGTCACTGCCGCAAACCAGTGTCGTTGTGTTGTGTAGAAGCGAGCGCCAATTTTGAAAGTTTTAACGGATGAGAAGGCAGCTATGTACTGTTATTAATGTATAATGATTATATTACGGAAAAATCTTTTTCTCACACGGTAGTATCGTACGACTTCTGAAGGCTTGGAATAAAATGCACAAAATAATGGACTATGATTATGGTGCGTTTTCATGTTATGGTGAGCAGCTGTCCCAAGGGAAACAAAATAAAAAATAAACAATTAAGTGCTGATTAAATGGTGGCAGAGTGTTAATTTATTTATTTTAAAAAATAAATAAATAAGTTCAAGCTTGGGTAAAGTGATGGAATGAGATGGATCATGTTAACAGGAAGATCTGAAAATGATATGTAACACATTTACAAGTGATGAATAGTTTACACTTTAGATTAGGGGATGCAGAAAATGTTACAAATTACTTGTATACATATACAAATAACTTGTAACAGGTAAGAAAGGTCTACAAATGATATGTAACGCATTTACAAGTGATGAATAGTTTACACTTTAGATTAGGGGATGCAGAAAGCGTTGTACAGTAAATGATTTATTCATGCATTTACACATCATCTATAACAGGTGTTGAACACTTTGTAGTGTGTACTAAGTACTGACTGGTGAGGGTATAGACAGCTGTCTTCTCTGACACACATGGAGTATTTAACTCCGTGCACCTGATGTGAGCTTCAGTGGAAGGTAAAAGCGATCGAGGGGTTCACTTCATCACTAGATCCCACACACTCCACACAGAACACAAGTCTGTGCCGATGAGTTAAAGGATTTAACACAAGCCACTGGAATCACCTGACTAAGGCATTTATAAATGTTTATCAACTTCAAAACAAATGAATTACTCTTCTTAAAAATAGTGCTTTAGCATACCATGCTTGTTTGTGCTTTTGAACACAGACCAGCTAACAAATTTGCCAATAAATCATATACTAATCAATTACTAATGGTTTATTCATCATTTGTTCATGATTAACAATTGTTTATTGAGATAATTATACAAAACAATTTTGACAGAAATACTTCAATGATTTTTAAGTGATAAATAATGTATCAACTAATAACTTATAAACCATCTACTATCAGTTTGATTTATTTCATGATTTAAACTTTTTTTAAGATAACTTACAACACATTTGTAAATCATTAGCATACCACTCATTAATCATTTATGAACATATAATCATGTTTTGTAAATGATTTGTTCATCATTAACTGAAGGATATCAGATGTTAATATATCCAAAGTTCATCAGAGGTGTAGAAACTTGATGGCGTGTCTGATTAAAACACGGGACAGATACCAGTCCTTTGCTCTCTTTTATTTTTAAGTTCAAGATGATTATTCATAGACAATTCCCATGGCATGGAGATGGACAGATGTTATTAGATGGACAGGATGAACTGGATGGACAATGTGTACAAGATGTACAAGATGGTCTTAAGTCACTACAAACAGTACAATAAAAGAAATCAAACTCATAATACATCAACAAACATATCAACAACATATATATATACTCAATCCAAACGATAAATTGGCAAACAAACTTACTTAACGCATCCTAAGGAAAGGACTCAAAGGACATGGTTGGGTGTCCATTCAAACACCCACACCCTCACCAAAGGAAGAGAAACAAAGGAAGGAAGTGAGGTCTATTTATAGACCTTGACCAGGAGGTGTATGGGTAATGTAGTGCACTTGCATGGGTATTGTAGTCTGCTTGGAATTGTGGGATATGTAGTACAAATATATATATATGGGAAAAAGAAAAGGAAAAATGAAAGAGAAGGGTCAAATTCACAACAGCCGCCCCCGAATACAGTCACGTATTCGCTATCACTCATCTATTTTAGGTAATGGAATCAACTTAGCAACTGGACGTACATATGTCTTTCCATTAATAACAATCTCAGCTACTCTAACGCGCCCATCCTGACTAGGTAAGAGACGTACTACCCTACCTTGAGAATCAATAACTAACACGACAGCAGAGTCATTTAGATTAGGTTGTTCTCGGTTCCATTTTTGACGGAGCTGCTGACCTGGTAGATAATATCGGATAAAGGATGTCCAGAACTGGTCCACGAGGACCTGGCTATGTCGCCAAGATCTGCGGCCAAAGAGCTTAGTGTTGGCATAAATCACCTGAGGTAGAGAAGAGTCTCGCCGCCCCATGAGGAGGAGATTTGGAGTGATAGGGTCGAGATCTGAAATGTTTGAAGAGGCGTAACCAAGTGGCTTCGAATTTAACACTCCTTCAACTTCAGTCAAAACTGTTTGTAGGACTTCCGCTGATACTGTTTGACTGCCAAGTACCACCCGCAGAGCTGTTTTAACTGAACGGACCTCTCTTTCCCATGACCCCCCAAAATGAGGAGCTTGTGGTGGATTAAACTTGAATTTAATCTGCTGACTTTCCAACTTGACTTGCAACTCAGTTGTAAGTTTTGTGAAAGCTTCCTTTAATTCTCTTGCAGCTCCACGGAAATTACTTCCTTGATCACAAAGAATCTCATAAGGCCTTCCTCTCCTAGATATGAAGCGGCGTAGGGCCATTAGAAAGCTGTCCACATTTAAACTGCTCAACAAATCAAGATGCAGACATCGAGTGGTCTGGCATTTAAACAGAATGCCCCATCTCTTCTCCGTTCTACGGCCAATATTGACATGAAAGGGACCAAAACAGTCCATTCCGGTGGACCAAAAGGGAGGTTTAAACAACCGGAGCTTGGAGCTTGGCAGATCTGACATTTGAGGGATAGATGGCTTAGCTCTCCACTTTCTACATTGTAAACAAGACCACTGATGTTTTTTTACGGCTTGTCTCCCTCTAATTATCCAGTAATTGCGCCGAAGTTCTGAGAAAAACTCTCTCTGGACCAGGATGGGAAAGTTTCTCATCACAGTCCTTGATAATTAAATGGGATAATGGATGTTTGGGGTTGAGTACAATTGGATGAACCATTCCAGGTTCCATATCCTCTACACGCCTGAGCTTACCTCCCACTACAATAAGTCCTGTTTCTTCATTGAATTCAGGAGAAAGTGTGAGGAGACAACTTTGAGGTTCAATGGGCTTTCCTTCCTTTAAACACTGATACTCAGAGGGAAAACTTTGTTGCTGGGCTTCTCTCAAAAGAAGGGTTTGGACTGAAGAGGCATCACAGGAGTCCTCCCTATGTTGTAGCAGTAGCTGATTTGTTGCGGACTGTAACTCTGACAGTGATTTGAAAACTGGAAGGATCTGGGAATACGAAATCATCCACTTGTGTTAAGCCACAAAAGAGTGGCTTGCAGAGCTCAGGATCAGGACTAGCAGGTCTGGACACTAGATTTTTTGGCCATTCATGTGGAGGACATCTCAGAAACATTGGGCCTTGTCGCCATCTATGAGCAGGTTTGGCTAACTCAACAAGAGTTTTACCTCTAGTAATGTCATCTGCTGGATTCTGTGCAGAAGGAATATACCTCCAAGAAGAGGGATCAGTAAGTTCCAGGATTTCAGTGACTCTATTAGCTAAAAAAATTTTGTAACGGCAGGAGAGGGAATGCAGCCAAGACAAGACGGTTGTTGAATCTGACCATAGGACAATATTTGTCAAAGGATGAGTCAATTCATTCTGCAGGAGTTTACAAAGCTGTGCACCTGTTAGAGCAGCGCAAAGTTCCAGACGAGGGATGGATATTTGCCTTTTAGGGGCCACTCGAGATCTTGCCATGATGAAGGAAGTATGTACCACACCCTTGTCATTTTCCATCCGCAAATAGGCTACTGACCCATATGCACTCTCAGACCTGGCTTCAGGAGGAAGGTGTCTGACAACATCAGGCAGGTTACTTGCCCACTGTCTGATTTCAAATCCTCCACTCATCAGTAAAGAACGCATTCGGTCTAGGAAGTTTTTTGCAGTTTGCAAATTTGGGAAACTCTCTAAACAGTTGTCCACATAGAATGACTGAAGTACAGAATTCACTATATCTTCATATCCTTCTTTGTGATCATGGACATGCCTTTGTAAAGCATATATTGCGCAACATGGACTACATACTGTGCCAAAGGGCAAAACTTGCCATTCGTAGATGTCAGGTGGGTTTGACCTCTGCATGTTGCGCCACAGGAAGCGTAAAAGAGAACGGTCTTCTGGTAGTAGCCTAACTTGGTGGAACATCGATTTGATGTCCCCACTAATTGCCACTGGGCACTGACGAAACCGGAGTAAGACCCCAAGTAAGGAAGGTCCCAATTGTGGACCAGGAAGAAGTTGACTGTTAAGTGACACACCTTTATATTGATAGGAGCAATTGAAAACTATTCTTTTCTTTCCATTATGCTCCACGATATGATGAGGAATATACCATGACTCATTTGATGAGTCATGAGAAAGTTCCACTTTGGAAACATAACCAGATTTCTCCAACTTAGCAATTTCTTGGTCATACACAGCAGCAGTTGTGGGATTTCTTTGGAGGCGACGCTCGATACATCTGAGAGAAGACATAACTGCATTTGGTGAGGCTCGTAACTTCATGGCGGAAGCAGCACGCAATAACGGAGTGGCATACCTTTTCACACCATCCACATCAACTATTTTAGACTTGGAGGCCAACAAGTCCATAGCTCCTTGGTCCTGCTTGGACCTAGTAATGACCTTTTCATTCCGGAAAGGAAGGATGTCTACCTTCCATAGTTTCTCCACATCGTGGCGAAGTTCTTCTAATGGATTAGCGATGGTAAAAAGACACTGCATCTCATCGGTGTTAGGAATTGGTATTGGGCCTTGAAGTACCCAGCCTAACCTGGTCTGGATTGCTGCTGGAGATTTAGGAGACCCAAAATACACCTGATCGATTGGGTTTATCAGGTGTGGGTAGTCTGCACCAATAAGAATAAGTGGTTGGACATTAGTGAAAGGTGGAAGGGGTAAGTCCCGAAGATGTCTGAAGCATCTCTGCAAGATCTCAACCGGATAAGTCTGTTCTGCCAGTCCCAATCTGGTGGCAGAAAAAGCATTGGAAATGGAATACTTCTTCTCTGGATTGACCATGGAGGATATTTCAAAGGTTACAGAAGAGCCTTCAAGTGCGAGAGTGTCTTGACGTACAGTTCTAACGATTAGGGACTCGGTTACCCCATTAAGGCCCAAATAATCAGATGCTTGAGGTAGCAGCATGGTGCGTTCTGATCCATCATCCAGGATGGCATAGGTTTGCAAGGATCTGCCTTTGTAATGGAGAAGTACTTCAACAACTTTAAGCAGTACCTTCCCAGAACCTCCAAGGCGACTAAGATAAAATGTACCGTTATCCTGGTCGCGACAATTAACTCCATGAAGAATACCAAGATGTCTGCCTTTGCACTGTGGACAAGGCTTTTTCAAGTCACAGTTGACGGCTAGATGTTTAAGCCCGCATCTCCAACATCTTTTGCTCTCTCTAATCCATGCATCCTTCCTACTGTCATCTAAGGATTTAAAAGAAGGGCACAGGCCAATGAAATGGTCTCTACTTGAACAATATGCGCATGAATACTTGGAACTCCATTCTCCATCTCTCATATTCTGGGGTTGCTTAGCTGTGGATCTTGGCTCAACAGAATTACCGTTGACTCCGTACAAGACTGTTCGTGTGTTAACATAGGTCTTTGGTTGAGGTTTACTCAGGAGTGGTTATGAAAAGTCACTAGCCTGATCTGCTATTGCTTGACACTCAGCCTCTTCTTGGAGCCAGGCAGAAAAGGTAATCAGGTTGTAGCTTTGACCCTTTAGGATAGTACGGGCATAACGGGCAAAGTTGGTCACATGCTCTGTGGGCAGTTTACCGAGTAGTTGCTGTACATGAGAAGCGCAGGATAATTCGGATTTAACTTGGTCTTGGCCCAAAGATTGGAGCATGCCAACCAAAGCTCGAACCTTCAGGGCGAAGCTACTAAATGCTCTGCTGTCACCTGGTCTCACCCTGGGGAGAGCTAGAATAGCTTTGATTTCTCTCAAAACTAGTTGGTGAGGTTGCCCATATTTCTGCTGTAGTGCAAAAAGAGCCATGCTGTAAGGCCTAGGATCATTAGCATAAGCTAAAGCTAGATCACGAGCTTGAGAAAATTTTAAAATGATCCAGCAAGATATGGAATTTGTAATGTTCTGGCTCATGAGGGGTGACAACAAATTTGTCAAGGCTAACTGCAACATTGCAAATTCTTGGGGGTCGTCATTCACTAAGAAAGGAAAGGAAGGTCCCTGAACACAAGAAGAAGGATAGGAAGGAACAGGATATGAAGCATATGGCTGAGAATATGGATACGGATGAAGGAATGGAATTGTGCTCATCTGGGTAGTGGGAGCAATAGATTGAATATAGGAAGCAGGATTGTGTGAAACAAGATTCCCTACCTGACCTACAGACTGTGGTTGAATATGAGGACTTACATTAGCGGAGGATACATGAGGAATCGCCAAGCTAGAAGATGGTCCTAATGGCTGTGAATACTGCGAAACAGCATACAGCGGCTGAGGAGGTAAACTGTGCTGATGTTACTTGTGAGGATAACTGAGTATGAGCCATGGAAGGGAAAAAGGGACTACATGATATACCTGGCTGTGGTGAACCAATTGGTGGTACCAATACTGGCGATGTTTGCACTTGAAGGGAATGACAATTAGGAGGCTCAGGAACCAGTGGAACAATAGAAGGTTGTAACATATTACTTGATTGTAATTGTGAAGTTCTATCATGTGTGTGCATATGTTGGGGTGGACTACGTAACAATGAGGAAGGGGGGAGAGGCAGAGAACTAGGCATACTCAATGGAGGCGGTGAAGGAACAGTTGAGGAATTACATTTCTCACATGTACGTTTCTGTTCAGCATTCTTAATACATGCAGACAATTCCTGAACAATAGATGTAGTAGCAAATGCATTATCATCATCAGAAGCATCATCAAAAGACTCCGAAAATTCAGAATGTTTAGAGGAAACTACTAACTGTGACATTTTAGACATCATCTCACCAAGCATACCCTTAAGTCCAAGTATTTCTTGTTTAACATCCATTTAACATTTAAATCATGTTGAGACGGTTGATGAGCAGATAAACATGGGCCAGGTCTTGAAGATGGATTTCCATACTGGGTTTGGTGATGATCACTAACAACTAATGTTGGTGAGGAAGGAGGAGGGGGAGCACATTCTCTCACCATACAGTCAGCAAAACGGGCAGGAGGTCTTCTCCTTCTTAGGCTGCGCCGGATTGCAGGTCTTGAGCGGTAATCCATTTCACCAAATTTCTACTTTCCGGCTCGAAGGACCATTTGAAGGATATCAGATGTTAATATATCCAAAGTTCATCAGAGGTGTAGAAACTTGATGGCGTGTCTGATTAAAACACGGGACAGATACCAGTCCTTTGCTCTCTTTTTTTTTTAAGTTCAAGATGATTATTCATAGACAATTCCCATGGCATGGAGATGGACAGATGTTATTAGATGGACAGGATGAACTGGATGGACAACGTGTACAAGATGTACAAGATGGTCTTAAGTCACTACAAACAGTACAATAAAAGAAATCAAACTCATAATACATCAACAAACATATCAACAACATATTATATATACTCAATCCAAACGATAAATTGGCAAACAAACTTACTTAACGCATCCTAAGGAAAGGACTCAAAGGACATGGTTGGGTGTCCATTCAAACACCCACACCCTCACCAAAGGAAGAGAAACAAAGGAAGGAAGTGAGGTCTATTTATAGACCTTGACCAGGAAGTGTATGGGTAATGTAGTGCACTTGAATGGGTATTGTAGTCTGCTTGGAATTGTGGGATATGTAGTACAAATATATATATATGGGAAAAAGAAAAGGAAAAATGAAAGAGAAGGGTCAAATTCACAACATTAACTAATAACTTATAAGTGACTTATAACTGAATTAATAAAACAGTACTAAAATGTTAACTTATTACTTATTAATCATTTATGAATGTATAGTCATGTATATGTATATGAATGTATATGTAAATGATTAGTTCATCATTAACTAATAATTTATAAATGACGTATAACAGAACGTTATTATAAAGTGTTACCTTTCCTATGATACATTTGATGATATATTATGTAAAGTTTTTAAAAAACTTCTTTACTTTCCAGTGAAGGTGACTCAGATTTTTTTTGTGGACAATTATATTGATGAAAATTGATAATAAATGCAATTTTCATTGGAGAAAATATTGAGTTGTGGCATGTGCACATGTCCTGAAAACGGATACCAAACAGACCCCTGTGGGGCATATGACCACTTTCTTGCATTTTCATTGACTAGTATTTAAGTTCTCCTACTCTGAGATAGCATTTATCAACTAAATGGGTTTCTCATTTTATATATATATATATATATATATATATATATATATATATATATATATATATATAAATAAACTAATATAGGCTACCATATAGGGTTAAAAGCTATATGTGCAAGAATATGTACGCTGAATGATGTAGTTCCAGATATGCAAAATGACAGTTTAATAAAATAACTGTGATATGCCACCAACTGCATCCAAGTCACATGACTTAACACATAAGTCACATATCACATAACATAACTTCCAACAACTCTGTTAATCTTTATTTAAAAACATTTTCCCTGAAATTTTGTGTAAGTGTATTTTGCAAGAGTGTGATTATAAACACAATGAGGCTGTAAAGGCTGACTAGTGAGTAGATGAGTTGGAAGATGAGCAGAAGTCCCTGACAACCTCTTTTTCAAGTCAATCACAAGGTGGTATCGCTGATGTATTTTATGTGTAGAATAAGCTTGCGTTAACAACATTTATTATTTCAGATAATTAAACCCTATTCAAAATACCCACTGACTTTAGGACAAAGAAACAATAAATGCTAAAATGCTAACTTGTTTCTCTACAGAAATATGTCATCCCTGCAGTACTCTATACTTTGTAGTCTCTGTTAGTTTACATTAATAAAACTGACAGCAAGTCATGTCATTAAGGTACTTTTATTTTTTATTGACATGGGAAAATGTAGCAAAAATGACAGCGCTTTAAATTATTAGCTGTAATATTTTACCTTTGAACATGAATACTTACTGAAGAATTAAAACAAAAAAGAAACACAAAACAGATGTAATGAATTCCAAGTTCCAGTGAAATATCTTTACAATTCTTTTTACGTCCATCATTATATGTGTATTTTGGTGTAACTGAGACTTTATGGGGTGTGGCAGCATCTGTCTTTGTAGAAGTACACAATTTAGTTTAGAATCGCAGTGCATCTCTTCCATTGGTCAAAGAAAAGGAAACCATGTTTATGAAAGTCAAAAATGGCCATTGTAAATTACCAGTATCTGAGCCCTTCACAAAGTTAAAAGGACAAAGTAATGATGAAAAGGATTGAAAGCTTGAAATCAAACTATAAATGGGCCATCCAGGTACTATTAAAAAGCCAATATGCTTGTAATATGTACTGTATGTAAATAAGCAACTAGTTGATGATGAAAATTGGTCCGTAAACTAAGGTTTTACCAAAAATTATATGTGGGAAGTTCTTGAGAACCTCCCTGATAATGTTTGGGGTTCAGACACACTTTCTCTGTTTAAATCTAGATTAAAAACACATCTCTTTGGCCAAGCATTCAAATAATGCATCTCATAATTTTGGACTGCAGTTATATCTGATCAAATGCAAATTATTATTCTTTAGCTTGGGTTAAACTAATTAATTTTACTTGTTTGGAACAGCAGCTGCGCTAATTATGTCTCATTGTTTCTCTGTTTTGCCATGGGATTTACATCCCGTGGTAACTAGGATTTACACAAGCTTCAGTCTGCATCCAGAACACCTGAAAAGAGATGATGCATCCGAGGACCTCAGATGATACTAACCCTGAAACAACATACAGAACTACAAAATTTTGCTATAAGTTTGATTGCATCATATAAAAATTGCTGTTAATAGTGTTCATTGTCTGTTTGATTACATCTTTAATTGATTTTTCCGTACATTACTGCAGTATTCACATAAACTGACAGTCACCACTGATAAGCTACTACTAAATATTGTAGAAACTTAATTTTCTGTAAAGTTGCTTTGCAACGATTTGTACCATAAAAAAGCAATATACAAATATACTTGAATTGAATTGAATTGAACTGTCTGTGCAAAAATACTGCTTTTTAATGTTTTGATCAACTGATATTACTATCAATGGACACGTCAATCTTGATTTTCCGACCTGTGTAGTGGAGCATGGTCAACTTGGGTGTGATGTCATTTCCATGCGCATGTGACTTGTCCTACACATTTGCGCTATAGTTATAACTCAAATCATGGCTTGTTGAGAAGAGTTGAGCTTTTTTCTTACAACTCTGTCTTACAAGTTTTGCTTGGTGGATAATAAAAAGGGCTCAAATATTACATTGATGGTGGAAGTACACTGAACAAAATTATAAATGCAACACTTTTGTTTTTGCCCCCATTTTTCATGAGCTGAACTCAAAAATCTAAGACTTATTCTATGTACACAAAAGGCCTATTTCTCTCAAATATTGTTCACAAATTTGTCTAAATCTGTGTTAGTGAGAACTTCTCCTTTGCCGAGGTAATCCATCCACCTCACAGGTGTGGCATATCAAGATGCTGATTAGACAGCATGATTATTGCACAGGTGTGCCTTAGGCTGGCCACAATAAAAGGCCACTCTAAAATGTGTAGATACAAGAACATTAGAGACTTGAGGGTGGGCTTATTTTGTCCATTAGCAACCACCACTTAGCAACCGACCAAAACATCTTAGTAACGTGGCAACAAGTTTTGTAAATGAGCAAGCACCATTTGCATTTTAAAGTTTCTTCAGAAAAAGTAAAAATTTAGTTATAGTTTGCCTTTTTAATTTTTTTACATGTGCTACTATTGAGTCTAAGCACACATTTCCCTCACAGTGAAGAGACTGTAATGAGAAAACTTCAAACGGAGCAAACAAGAACCCGCAAAAGAGCAAAGGTAAACCATTCCCTCCACTGGTTTCATGTTTTCTGTTTCAGTGTGTTACTAACTCAGATGGCAGATATCAAACTTTATGTTATGTAATGGTAAAACACTTAAACACCAGAGGCTATAAAATGTAAGATATGTCAGGTTATACAGACTATGGACATCTCTTTTAAAAGCACTTTTAAGTGGTTGTGTGTGCAGAGTGTGTAAAACCACATGTTAACACATTGCTCAGCTGTTCTGATTACACGTGCAATTTTACACATGCTTTTTTACTGGTTACTTATTGGCATAAGTTTGTTTTTATTGTTGTTTTTTGTTTTTGTGGCATTAAAGCACTCTGAGGTTTATATTGCAGTGCTGCAACATAGTTTTTTTAATTTACAAATAAAAGACAGAACATAGATGCATAGCAATGTAATTTCCTCCAAACTGTAGTGGGAGCCAATCGAGTCATTGCTATTGCAGCCAACATGAAACTAGTTCTGCATCTGCAAAACCCCTACCCCAGTTTACCTATACAGAGGAAGTGTAACAAACCTATACACTAAGAAAAAAAAAAAAAAAACTATAATAGATCATGCTTTTTTGACTGATCTCACATGATAAGATCTTATCTCAACTTCCCATCTTTGCTCGGAAGGTCAGGGGGCAACATCAGTAACCACATTTGTGAGTATTCCTGGCAAGCACATTACTGATTTAACATCTTTTTTGAAATAGTGTTCATTTTTATGCCTTTAATATGCCTGGAGAGCACTTTAAATTAGCCCTAACCCCTTTATGTTACAGCAAACACCTTTTGTATCAGTTTGAATTGGTTGAAATGGTTATGGTTTCACACTTTTTTATGGTTGGTAAACCAGTTGATGGACACATTCAGTGTCACAGAATAACATAAATGTCACAGGTGGTTTCCACCACAGATTGAAGCTCATAGTGCTCATAGGTATGTGAAATTTTCTGTTATGATAATAACTTATTAATAAGACTTAATTTATTAAATTAAAAATGTGGTAGAACGAATTTGGTATTTCTACAGAATACTAAAAAAAATTAAAATAACATTTTTAAATAAAAAATTTAATTACTCAGCTCAAAAGGAATGTTTTTTATGTGGCAGATAAAAGACTAATTCAAGTATAAAAAATAAATATTCATATCCATTATCATTAATATTATGAGGACTCAAAATAACAATAATGTACGCTTTGTATATTTTTTTCTGAGGTGTCATATTTTAGGCATATAATTTTTAAAGCTGCTTTGGAACAATATTTATTATTAAAGTGCAATATAGAGCTATATATATATATATATATATATATATATATATATATATAGTGCTGTACAACTAAACTAAACTGAACTTAATAATATGTGCCCACGACATTTATCAAAGTAAGATGCCAAGATGTTACTGATTCATGTTCTTTTGATAATCAGTAGTACAGTAGATAGTAAAGGGTAACAGATAAGGGTTTTGCAGTAAGGTTCAATTTGTTATCATTAATGCATTAGGTATGATGAACTAACAATGACATTTGACCCCATAGCATTTATAAAAAAAAAAAATAAATAAATAAATAATTCAAGTCAATTTATATACTATTGTTTATTGTTCATTTGTGTTCATTCATTCATTTATTTTAATTCATACAAATTATGATAATGATAAAAAGGTATCAACATACAAAGGAATTAGCATTACGATGAATTCATTTTCTAAAATAATTGTTCATTCGTTATTATTATGATATATACCCAAGTACTTTACTACTTATTTATATTTATAATATTTTTAATTCTACATCATACCTTATATCATCAACCAAATGATTATCTCCCCCACACCTAAAATCATATATCATAATACCACAAGGTAGTTGTTTAATCAAATAATAGCATTTTGCTGACAATGTAAATGTGTTTACTTATATGTATATCATTAATATGTTTATTTGTCTATTAATGTTAAAGCAGTCACATATTGTTTGCTAATACATTTGCACTAATGCCTTAAAGATTATCTATTACCAGCATTGTTATGCTAACACTCTCTATTTTCCTTTTTGGACTAACCCAGTTAGAGCATCCACTGTTTCTCTGATTATGAATTCTACAGCTGCGTTGTTGAGGTAAGACCAAACATCTCCAAATATAGTTCAAACAGCTGAAAAAGAATACTGAGAAAATGGACATTGGAGAAAACTGAAATAACATATATACACAAGTTCTGTCCGATCAAGTTAAATGCATCATTCATTTATTTTTAGTGCAGGGAAGCACAAAACAGAAGCCATGATTGGTGGCAATTACTGCATTATTACTGACGAGTGTTGTTCTGATTCTATGTTCTTTGTAGAGCCACTTGCACTGAGAATTAAAAATCACATATTGTACAGATTTGGCTACATAAGGAGCTTAAAATATCATCTTGTTGTGATGTTGGGTGCCAGAATCTTTATAATACAGCCTTAAATTAGAAATTTGATCGCATATCTGCTGCCACTGCCAGACAAAAAAAAACAATGACGGCTGTGGTTAAATGCGATCAAACGAGGGGACTTGACAGAAATGATCGTCAAAAATGCTTGTGTTTGCAGTGTACACTTCTTATTAGAAAAAGTTCAATAAAGTATTGTCTTTTGTTGTTATGGACGAGTCTACAGATTTCTTGCCACATGTTTGTCTGTGTGCATGTGTGTAAAACTGACGATTTATATAAAATAATTTGTAATTGTATATACATTGTTGTGATTAATTGTGGCTGGAACAATAATGTAGCTGTAAAAATAGTCTTTACTATACACGTTAGATGTGATCCACCTCATAGTAACAATACTATCAGGATCGTCCATCCTTTGAGTGAGAGTATAACGTTACAGGTCGGCCGATCTGGTTTCGTAGTTAAAGTTAACCTTTTCGACATGTTTCCGTGTTGTTGTTGATCAGCAATGGCATGGACGTGATGTTGTCTGGGGATTTGGCAAAAGTAGAGTGGTACAGTGGGCGGTGCTCGGTGCTCGGGGTGGTGACTGAAGGCGGTGATTGTGTAGTTCTGACGTCAACTTTTTACTGAAGTCACAACGGTTTGTGAAAAATCACAGCTAATTTATGTAGGCTGTGTGCATTTTACTGTGGACTGACTGTTTTGAAACTTATATGGAAGTTAAATAGCCCCTAGACCTCAGTTATCGTGAAAAAAATGTAAGTTTTGACAATATGGGAGCTTTAAATATTTTTGTCTCTTTGTCATGAACAGGACTACTGCACAGCATCCATGGACTGAGACGATATCTTACAGTATCACTAATCTAAATGAGCTTGCATCATCCAGGTGAGGTCATATCACATATATTAGTCACATGTAAAAGAGGTGCTCTGTGCTGCTTATAGTATATTTTTCTTTTCCTTTTCAAGTGTGGATTCACTGGTTTCGGATGAGTCACAGAATTATGACTATTCTGAGTACTACGGTAATGATTTGGATCCATCTGTATTGCCCTGTGTTTATGGAATTCACGGAGCTAGTATCCTCCCTGTGTTATATTCCCTGTTTTTCATCGTGGGCTTTCTGGGTAACATACTGGTGATCTGGGTGGTCTTGATGGGTGTGAAGCTGAGAAGCATGACTGACATCTGTCTTCTGAACCTGGCTATAGCTGACCTGCTCTTGGTCTGCTCCCTCCCCTTCCTAGCACACAGTGCCAGAGACCAGTGGACCTTTGGAGATGTTATGTGCACTATGGTTTTCAGTGTCTACCACATTGGATTCTATAGTGGAATATTCTTCATTGTTCTGATGAGTGTTGATCGATACTTAGCTGTAGTTCATGCTGTGTTTGCTTTGAGAGTCAGAACAAGGACATATGGGATCTTAGCTAGTGTGATCATATGGATCATTGCAGTTTCAGCATCCTTTCCAGAGCTGTTAAATCTCAAAACCACACAGATGAAAAATTCAACTTATTGTACATATTATCCAACAAATAATATAGATGCTAGTCATTATTCGATAATTATTGGCATCTTTAAAAAAAATGTCTTGGGTTTAATTCTTCCACTTATTGTGATTGGATTTTGTTACTCAATGATTCTGATGAGACTCATGACAGCTCGTACTTCCAGGAGGCAGGCCATGCGTCTTGTCATCGCGGTAATGGTGGTCTTCTTCTGCTGTTGGGCTCCATACAATATTGCAGCTTTTGTGAGAGCCTTAGAGCTGAGTGAACACATAAAGCCAGCTTGTGAGGGCAGTAAGGCAATCATTCTAAGCCTGCAGATCACAGAAGCTTTGGCTTACTCACACAGCTGTGTGAATCCCTTTCTTTATGTGTTTGTGGGAGAGAAATTTAGGAGGCAACTTTTCAGACTCCTGTACAGGACACCCTTCAGTAGAGTGAAGTTCTTGAAGATCTACATTATACCAGCCACAGGATCTGTTTACTCACAGACCACTAGTGTGGATGAGAAATCAGCTACAGCTATTTGAGTAAAAGAATAATTGGAATAGGGAATAAAAATAAAACAAAATACAGAAGTAAACAAGTAAATCAATCAATCGATCGATCAATTAATAAATAATGGATTTACTTTAGATGAGGCAAGTTTATAGATGGGCAGTTTGAATGGAAATTTTATCAGAAAGCTGTAAATAGATGAGGGCAAGTTTTGAACATTGGACTGTTCACGTTAAAAACAAAGATCATACAATGTCATTTACAAGCATCATAGTGTTGTTTGTGCACATATCTGTAAATGTTTATATCTGTTTTTCATATGATCTTTACATTTTTGGTTGTTTTCTGACTAAATATATGTACTTTGTTTTTTACATGTGCATACACATATATATGTATTTTACTGTTACTAATGTTTTTGTTTGCTAAAACTGTATGAATGATCTTTTGTAATAATACAGCTTCAATAAAAATGTATGTAAGTTTGTGGCTCACATTGCAGAGTCATTAATTTTACATAACCACATTACCAGTGATACACAGCAAGAAGGTCAGATGATAAAACTTTACAGTAAGGACCCATTAGACAACATAAGTACATGCATTAACTAATATTAAATTAACAATGAGCAATACATTTGTTGCAATATTTGTTAACGTTGGGGCCACCTGCATTAATATAGCCATTATAAGACTGTCTTAAGAATTTGTATGATCAGTATATAGCTTATTGGAATCAAGGGCATCATGCACTTATTATTTTTGAGTGAATGACCTCGCCTTGCTTGTCATGTGACACACACCAGTAAGCTTATGTTTTATTTAATTATCCTTTTTTATTTAATTCATGTTAACTGTTTCATGAAATATCTAGATTCTCAAATATGTGTAAGTAAATGCATTTTGCACCTTTATAGATCATGTTAGTTGATCTATAACAGGCAATGGGCAAAGTAGCCTAATGTAAATGTAATCTATTAACTACCCATAAAACCCATCTTTTTACTTAAGTAGGCTACTTTACTTAGGCTATGGGTGTCATGTCATAAAATATTTTT